>NC_134484.1:90023229-90135729 GCF_040206685.1 Ascaphus truei | reverse complement strand
GGTCTGCAACCCTGCCTTTCACCATTATATGTGAATTATCCCTTTACCCAATCAGAACCTCATAGGGGTATATATATATTATTAAGTGTAATGCTACAGATTGAACTCCTGACGAAGCTGCCAAGCCAGTGAAACACATAGATTTGAACCTGCAGCAGCCTGAGACGTGTATTCAGCACCTCCCCTCTACCCAGTGATTCCATTCCTGCGATCGATCGCAAACGGAAGTGACGGAACGGACCGACCGGAAGTGATGAAACGCAACTTCGGGAGCAGGGCTGGTGGCATACACAAGCTGCATATCATTATTGTTATGTGTCTATGCACATAGTGCCAAATGTAAGTGCAATACTTATTGCCTTGGATAATATATTTTACTGGAACATGCAATGTTGCACTAAGTGTGTCATCTTTTCTCATTGAGGGACCATCCTGCTGATTCCTGACACTACACACTGACAGAGTCCTCAACATTATATCCACTGCTGATCTTTCACTGGGAAAGTGTGAGTTTCCAATCGTGATTCTATGAATAGATTGTTTATTTTGTAGAACATACTACACTATATATTTCTTTCCCCACATATGGTGACATCTGCGCTCCCCACAAGCTTCTCCCTACGTTCACCATTATCCACAGCATACAGTGCCTCCACTGCAGCAAGGGATTCTGGGAAATGACATGCAAATGAGCACACAGTATGTCACCTTTTGTCTGAAAAACCATTGTTACATGGAGCCCATATTAGCTATGCTCGCTATTAACACAGCTTTAAAGCACAGCATGGGAATCAGATGCAAAGCAAAAGAAACCATTCACAGACATGTTTCAACCTTAATGGGTATCATCAGTGTGAAGTTGGTTGTACTGCTGGCTTTGCATTTTCAAGACTTTAGGGTTTACCATCACGTTTTAAGTTATGGTGGGTGAAAAAGGCAACAAGAAACCTCCACCGTATTGCATATAGCAAATAAAAAGATCACTTGTGAGCACATTCACATGTCTTTGACAGGTCTGCAACCGCATCAGACAAAGTTGCAGCTGCCTCCGATCTCCTGATCTCAATCCTCAAAGTCCCGCGAGATCTCGGAAGCGACGTCAGACAATGTTATTAAGTCTGCAAATATATATATATATATATATATGATATACTAGCTGATATACCCGGCGTTGCCCGGGCGTGGAAGGGCAGGGGGCATGGAGTGGAAGGGAGGAGGGGGAGGGGCGTCAAAGGGCGGCGGGGGGCCAAGGGGCATAGAAGGGTGGGGAGGGCAAAGGGCAGAGGGGAAAAGGGCAGGGAGGGGCGGGGGGGGGGCAAAGGGCAGGGAGGGGTGGGTGGGGGGCAAAGGGCAGGGAGGGGCAGGGGGGCAAAGGGCAGGGAGGAGCAGGGGGGCAGGGAGGGTTGAGGGGGTGGGGGCAGGGAGGGGCGGGAGGGGGGTTGCAGGGAGGGGCGGGTTGGGCAGGGAGGGGCAGGGAGGGGCAGGGAGGGGCGGGGCAAAGGGCAGGGAGGGGCAAAGGTCAGGGAGGGGCAAAGGGCAAGGAGGGGCGGGGCAAAGGGCAGGGAGGGGCAAAGGGCAGGGAGGGGCAGGGCAAAGGGATGGGAGGGGCAAAGGGCAAGGAGGGGTTGGGCAAAGGGTAGGGAGGGGTGGGGCAAAGGGCAGGGAGGGGCAGGCAAAGGGCAGGGAGGGGCAAAGGGCAAGGAGGGGCAAAGAGCAGGGAGGGGCAGGGAGGGGCAGGGAGGGGCAGGGAGGGAGGGAGGGTCAGGGAGGGGGGGGAGGGGCAGGGCAAAGGTCAGGGAGGGGCAAAGGTCAGGGAGGGGCGGGGTCAAAGGGCAGGGAGGGGTGGGGCAAAGGGCAGGGAGGGGCAAAGGGTAGGGAGAAGAGGGGCGGGGCAAAGGGCGGGGAGGGGCAAAGGGCAAGGAGGGGTAGGGAAGGGAGGGGTGGGGCAAAGGGCAGGGAGGGGCGGGGCAAAGGGCAGGGAGGAGCAGGGCAAAGGGCAAGGAGGGGCAAAGGGCAGGGAGGGGCAAAGGGCAGGGAGGGACAAAGGGCAGGGAAGGGCAAAGGGCAGGGAGGGGAAAAGGGCAGGGAGGGGCAAAGGGCAGGGAGGGGCAAAGGGCAGGGAGGGGCAAAGGGCAGGAAGGGGCGGGGCAAAGGGCAGGGAGGGGCGGGGCAAAGGGCAGGGAGGGGCGGGGCAAAGGGCAGGGAGGGGAGGGGCAAAGGGCAGGGAGGGGCGGGGCAAAGAGCAGGAAGGGGCAAAGGGCAGGGAGGGGTAGGAGGGGCAAAGGGCAGGGAGGGGCGGGAGGGGCAAAGGGCAGGGAGGGGCAGGAGGGGCAAAGGGCAGGGAGGGGCGGGAGGGGCAAAGGGCAGGGAGGGGCAGGAGGGGCAAAGGGCAGGGAGGGGCGGGGGGGCAAAGGGCAGGGAGGGGCGGGGGGGCAAAGGGCAGGGAGGGGGAGGGCAGGGGGCAAAGGGCAAGGGGCAAAGTGCAGGGGGAGGGAGGGCAGGGGGCAAAGGGCAGGGGGAGGGAGGGAAGGGGGAAAAGGGCAGGGGGAGGGAGGGCAGGGGGCAAAGGGCAGGAGGAGGGAGGGCAGGGGGAAAAGGGCAGGGGGAGGGAGGGCAGGGAGGCAATGGGCAGGGGGAGGGCAAGGGGGACAGGGTGCAATGAGCAGGGGGTAAAGGGCTTGGGGGGCAAAGGGCAGGGGGAAAAGGGCTGGGGGGGCAGGGGGCAAAGTGCTGGGGGGGCAGGTGGCAAAGGGCTGGGGGGGCATGGGGAGGAGGGGCAGGTGGAGGGTGGCAGGGGACAAAGGGCAGGGGGCAAAGGGCAGGGGGAGGGAGGGGGCAAAGGGCAGGGGGAGGGAGGGGGCAAAGGGCAGGGGAGGGAGGGCAGGGGCAAAGGGCAGGGGCAAAGGGCAGGGGGAGGGAGGAGGAAAAGGCAAGGGGAGGGAGGGCAGGGGGCAAAGGGAAGGGGGAAATGGGCAGGGGGAGGGAGGGCAGGGGGCAAAGGGCAGGGGGAGGGGAGGCAAAGGGCAGGGGGAGGGAGGGCAAAGGGCAGGGGTAGGGAGGGCAGGGGGAAAGGGCAGGGAGGGCAGGGGGAAAAGGGCCGGGGGGGCAGGGGGCAAGAGGCAGGTGGGCAGGGAGGGTAGGGGGGGCAGGGAGGGTAGGGGGGGCAAAGGGCAGGGGGAGTCAGGGACACGGTAAATAACCCATTCCCCTGTGTGTACTCACCTTGTATACGGCCGCGCTCCTCTTCCTCCGGGTACCGGCCGCCCTCGTCCTCCACCTCGGGCTACTCCGCGGAGAGGCTGAGATGCTCCGGTGAGGAAATGCTGCGCCTTTCGCGGGGAGAGAGCCGGAGGAGCGGCCTCTGGGACAGGGAGCAGCCTGTGTGAGGGGAGCGGCCTGTGTGAGGGGAGCGGCCTGTGTGAGGGGAGCGGCCTGTGTGAGGGGAGCGGCCTGTGTGAGGGGAGCGGCCTCGGGGACGGGGAGCGGCCTGTGTGAGGGGATAGTCGCAGTGAGCGTGCTCTGTGTTTGATAAGTGGGGCGGGGGGTAAACGGGGGGGTGAGCGGGGGGTGAGCGGGGGGAGAGCGGGGGGGAGAGCGGGGGGGAGAGGGGGGTGAGTGGGGGGAGAGCAGGGGGAGGGGGGGAGAGCGGGGGGAGGGGGGGTGAGCAGGTGGGGGGTGAGGGAGAGCGCCGGGTGAGGGAGTGGCCTATGGGTGGTTAGAACTTTGGGGAGCGCTCTCGGGGATGGTCAGCTGGGGGAGCGGCCTATTTGAGGGGAGAGCCGCAGAGAGCGTGGGGGGGGGGAAGGGGGAGGTGGTGTGTGTGTGTATCTCCGTCTCTCCTTTGGCCCGTCACTCCGCCTCAGGTCCAATGGGATTGCCGCTAGGGACACAGGGAGGGACACAGGGAGACACATACAGACACGGACACATATGACGCTTTCAGAAATATATAGTAAGATATATATAATAATAATAAGCATGTTCTTGTATAGCGCTGCTCGTTTTACGTAGCTTTTTACAGAGACATTTTGCAGGCACAGGTCTCTGTCCCATGGAGCTTACAATCTATGTTTTTGGAGATAAAGTGACTTGCCCAAGGTCACAAGGAGCCAACACCAGGAATTGAATCAGTTTCCCCTGCTTCAAACTCAGTGCCAGTCAGTGTTTACTCACCGAGCCACTCCTTCTCATATATGTATATCCATGTATAAAAGCATGTCTCCATTGTACAGCGCTGCAGAATATGCTGGCGCGTTACATATAAATGGTAATAATAATAATAAACAATTCCTCTGCTCATCACACAAGCTTTTTTTCAATTATAAAAGACAAAACCGCATTGTTTTATTGTAAACATTTAGAAAACAATTACACACATGGCTGACAACAGTTCCAAAGACATATTACATTGCCATGTGCGCCTAGCCGATGGCTACTGCGCATGCGTGTGGCGACTTCAATGCATGAGCTTCTGCACATGCCTTGAGGGGGGTGGATTTCCCTGGAATGATTGGCTCTGCACCACCACTCTCCTCCTCCTGAGCGTATTCGCCGTCCTCAGCACTTGTGCTGGTTGCCACGTATGACCAAACTGTTGGTGAGGTAAGTGTTGTGAGGACCACTTCTGAGCATGCGCGGCCCGGCGGCCTCATTTGTCAGCACTTACAGCACTTCCATAACCTACTTCCGTCTCCTGGAAAACGGATTTGGTCCCAGCAAAGAAGTTTCACTTCAAAAATAATGAAAAAGAAATATATTTGTAACCCTCCCATCCAGTTTCGAGGGAGATTTACATCGGTATGGCTATTCCGCATGGGTTGCCTTGACTCAGGGTGATGGATTCAGACAGCTGGGTCATGAGGTAGCAAGGTTGTAGAATATTGGGTGCCAGGAACTTTCATAGTACAACTGTAATTTATTCGTGTCTCCAATCACAGGGACCGCTCATACACTGTAAGGGTTCCAGTCCAGGGTTTTTCTGAACTCGCCCTTACGTGGCTGTTGTGGCCATATTGGTTCCTGGTAAATCTCTCCCTGAACTTAGTAATTGGCTGCACCTGCTCAACGGCTTAAATAGCAGTCAGTGACTCCCAGCCCCTGCATGATATGCTATTCCATGTGCTCCTGGCCCCCTTGAGTTCCTGCTGCCTTCCCTGTTCCTGAAGCCTTCCCTATTTCTGAAGCCTTTCCTTTTTCTGAAGCCTTCCATGCTTCTGAAGCCTTCCCCGTTTCTGAAGCCTTCCCAGTTCCTTTGGATTCCCTCGTGCCGACCCAAACCTGTGACCCCGACCACCGCTCCTGTGCCACCTGCCTTGACCCCAGCATATATCCTGATTTTGCACCTTTGCTGTCTGCCTTGACCTCTGCCTGGATCCCGACTACGACTACTCTAAAAGGACTCTGTCCCCTAGCTCTGGTCAGTGATCATATACCCCTACCTCAGCCCTGCGGGTCTGCTTTCTATCGCTGATGAGCACATATACACATATATACAATACACATATTGACAACGTTGTACTATTGTATTTTATAATAGACATACATGAATACGTTTCTTCCATCAGTGCCCACTTTTAACACTCAAATGGAGGGACTTTGACTTAGTTGCTCTAAGTAAGTGTGGGATCCGGTCACCCTTGTTGCTTTGGAACCATCATCAGTATTAATCCGATTACTCTGGGCCGCTATGGGAATCCTGGTAGGTCTTTCTTACTTGACCCAATACCTTTTGCTTCTTTGGGAATAGCCACTTCCATACAGACTAATGAGGAATATTGGAGCCAATCCACGGTTAGAGCTGAGCCGCTGACACCACGGAGCCCTATTTCCTGAGGCCCTCTATAGCGTGCCATATTCCTTTTCCATAACTATTTAGTACCCCATTCCTTCTTTTTGGGGATCCTAACTTAAGGATACTGTCCATATCTACCTCAAAATAAACAGTGGAGCCTGGTCGATGCTATTACTTTATAAACATACTCTCCGAGGCTCCTCTCCTCTTGAACCTAACCTTCTAGAAAAATCCCTCCTCCTTAAATACCCATGCATGTTGTCTTGATCCCCATAATAAGCCAGGGTGGGGCCCAACATATGACAGCCATGTTAACCATTTAGGAGGGGGGTTACAAATTGTTAGTCAAAATTTCCATCATTAATACCTACTAATAGCATATCTCCTATTCCGCTGCACGTTATCTTGCTTTTGCAAGCCCTTATGACATTGAATGGATGATAGTGGCCCTAGTGACGTCCAGTGAACGTCATCAGTCATTTGCTCCTTTTCTATGGGAGATCACATTCCCCACTACTCAGGAATGATTTGAACTGAAAAATAAGCACTTCTCTCCTTTTTGATGACTGGGCTATCATGTAATCGCTACTCAAGCAATGGCCATGGCACTCAGGTGCCACATACCTTCCAGCACTGAAAGGGTTTCAATATTTTAAAACAAGTGTAAAAAAGTAAAGGCCCAAAACTGTAACTCACAGCAGAGTTTATCTGGCTTGAATTGTTTGTATTTTATTTTTATTTTTTTAAATAAAAATACTGTAAACTGTTTTCAACATTATAACACTTTGATATCTGTATGTACTTCTGGGCTCACATGGAAAATTGGAACTTGGAAAAGAAACGCTCCACATATTGTAGCCCTGTGTGGTTTGGGCTATAGGTCTGCCCTCCTCCTGGCAGTAATCTCTATGTAAAGGCAGGTTTGCCAGGAGCTATCGTGGGTTTTTCCCACTTCATGCTGTGCAGTGAGTCAGTGAAGGCAGTGTCATCAGACCCTGTGTCCAATAAACACAAGGGTGGTGCCTTCTAGAGCTACTTATTGCATAGTACTTCCTATTTAGTTGAGTCTTTCCCCAGAGTGAGAGGGACAAGGTGACCCAGACCGAGCTGCCAGGACTGGCAGGCTTGAGGCCTCCCTACGGGGAGTGAGAGGGTATACCAGATACCTCCTATCCTAAAAGAGTATAGGAGAAGAGAAAGACCCACTCTCGGTACCCTAGGCTGGGAGTGAGGTCAGGGACATCCTGGAGGGAGATAGCTTGCTGTGTGATCTGGCTGCTGAAGAAAAGAGACCAATAAAGATACTGCACATTTACCTATACTCCTGCCTGAGAGTGAAGTATATCAGGAGGAGGGGAAGGAACGTTCTCTTGCAGATTACTTCACCCCATACAGCTGGGGACTGCACGAGATGGAGGCGCTGCACCAGTAAGTGAGATTGAGGCACAATCCCAGAAGCTTGTCCTGTTATCCCCCATGTCATCGTGGGAGACTGTTGCCGGCAGGTATGCACCACACTAAGACACGTAGCCTGAGCAGTAGATTCCCAAGGAGACCCTATGTGAGATTGGTGGAGGGGGGGAGAAGGGTGTGGAATAAGGGTTACACTTATTACACACATGCACCAGTTTGAGAACCACAATACCTTTTAATTGAGAGCATGTTTAACTCCTTTGTTGCTGAAGAGGGTTGCAATGTGTGTTTGGCAATGCCTGTATTTGGCAATGCATTGCAGGCCCCTCAAGCAACAATGGGTTCAATTAGCATACAATAGCATAAAGCAAAAATTATGTTTGCAGCAGTAGAACATGTTGAGACTCAATTTTAAAATTGCTAAACTTTAAAGGATGAGTATAACTCATTTTGAACAAGTGCTGATACGTTTTACCTTTGAAGAATAGATTTGTGAAGTGTCAAAAGCTTATGTACATTTATGAAAACTGTCACAATAACATGATGCAACACAAGCAACAAACCTGTACATCACAAAGACCAACTCTAGAATTGGATTAGAAAGATCACATTTGACTATTTCATCCACTAACTTTAAAGCAGCACAAAAAAATAATATATATATATATATATATATATATATATATATATATATATAGATAGTGTGTGGTCCCGTGGGGTCCGATGGCGGAGCACTGCAACGCAAGCAATGGGGGCTGCAAACCAGTTCAGGAATAAAAACGATTTATTGGGTGGTCATAGGGAGTACAAAACTCTCTGACGCGTTTCAGGACCTAAGTCCCTTTATCAAAGAGTAGTTTATATATATGTACCTAGGATAGCTGAGCCCTGAACATTGGGATTATATCCTATACAAACAGTCTATATATATATATATATATATATATATATATATATATATATATATATATATATATATATATATATATCATAGAAAAAGAACAAAAAGCACTCCGTAATAATAGTCACTGGTGTGGGTGCAGATCCTATAATGAAGAATAAGCAATACGATACCGTTTGGAAACGAAATCAGCAGGCAGCAATCCAGAATTGAACAAACAAGTGTATTAAAAAAATAAACACAAAACCAACATTTCGGTCCACGAATGGGACCTTTGTCAAGGTGGTGCGCCTTTTTTCCAGCACCTGGGTAAGACTGAAGAACAAACAGGGATCCGCTGATCCAGCTTTGTCGTCATCAGCAAAGCCTCCGCCTCTGTGTGGAGTGGACTCCCGCTGAAGTGTCCCACCATGAAGAGAGTCTCTAATTCGTTGGTGGTCTGGTCCAAGACCACAGGCTGCAGATACTGTGTGGCGTCTTGCTGTGTCCCTGACACTTTGCAACTACAGGGGCAGTATCCATATCTATTGGACCTGTCCCTGTAGCAGCCACAAATTTATGGGGAGCCAGGGCCTAGCTGGAGCCTATAAGTGGTCTCTGGCCTAGTGCAGGGGCCACTGACACCCTGCACAAACACCCTCACCTCTCTGTGTATCTGCTCTGACTGCCGTGTCTGCCTGCGTGCCAAATGTATCAACGTGGTTGCAGGAGATCTCTGCAGCCCTATTGGCTGATGCAAGTCATGTGACCTGCAGCCCTATGGCCTTCTGAGTGCTGTAGTCCCCGCGGAGCCCTTTCCCTAAGATGGCCGCTGCTACCTGTCTCTACTGCGCATGCGCAAAAGCCCTGGGATGGCCACCACACCTCCGATCCAGATAACCAATATGGTGGCGCCCTGCAAGGGGCGCCACCGCGGACCTTTGGAGACCCGCTCTACATCCTGACCGCTCGCATTGCTCTGCACCTCTCCCAGCACTCTCTCCAACCTCTGCTGCCAGCCACAGCGGGAGGTAAGGGAACAAAGGGGGGGCAACGGCTATATATACAGTTGTGTGAAAAAGAAAGTACACCATCTTGGAATTTTATGGTTTTACATATCAGGACATAATAACAATCATCTGTTCCTTAGCAGGTCTTAAAATTAGGTAAATACAACCTCAGATGAACAGCAACACATGACAAATTACACCGTGTCATGATTTATTTACTAAAAATAAAGCCAAAATGGCAGTCATCTGCCCAATAGAGTCTCTGTTCTGGTCTCCAAATGTGGGATTGTCCCTGGACCTTCACTACAGGTCAAGGGCCCCTGCAGCAGTCCCTGCTCTTCCCCAGCCCTCCAGCAGGACCAGGGGAAAAGGTAATCACTCACTCCTCCCCTTAGGTAAGAGGACAAGGGCCTGCCAGTGCACAGCAGCCTGCATGATACCTTGTCTCTTTCAACGGTAGAGAAACTGCTGAATTTGGGGTTGCACCTCCTTTAAGTACAGTAGGGGGAAGGTACTAGATCTGAACCCAGAATTGGGCAGAACACAGACCTAGTCACACCTCCTCCCCTGTCACTCAAGGGACTGCCTGTGTTGGGAAAACCCATGATTAGTATGGCACTGCCTGCTCTTACCAGGGCTTGCATGCCAGTGAGGGCAGAATGGTAGCCAGAAACCAGCCATGGCTACACTCTCCCTCTGGTGGAATCCAATGGCCCCCACTTGGAACTGAAATTTGGTGTACTATCACTCATCATGTAACATGTAACAGAACAACAGAACAATAGTGTTTATCAGCAGTAGTATTATCACATGATACACAGTTGATAAGTATACCATCATAGATGACACATACATTTTCCTGCAAAACACAGCACAGTACAGTATTATATGAAATAACAATCACATTTGCCTGATAAAGGGCCCGGGTTCCTCCCAACATGGGGAACCTAGTTACTACTTAATAGTAATGCTGTGGGTCTGGTTTTATGACTAATGCACCAGTACTATTGGGTACAGTGACCCCTCTTAAACATACTCCACCCGGTCCATATAAATGAATCTGCCTAATTTCCACACCCCTACAAGATATGCAATTCTCTCCTCTAGGTGATAGAAGGTACTCTTTGCATGAGATGTGATATAGGCTCATATGACCTCTTTCAGTCACTTCTCCCTACTCTCATCTCCAGTATCTCTCGCATTATTGGTTCTGGCACGTATGGATATTCAAATCCATGTGACTGTCGGTACCACTGGACTACGTGTCTTTCAGCCCTGCTGATCTTGGTCAGTCTGTCACCATCTGCTTGACCTGACAAAACCCAGAACAAAGGTTCCTGCACGGGTGGATCACAGTACCTGAAAATTACTCCCTTAGGTTGCACTATTCCTAAGTGTATCTCATGCTCCCTGCGCCTTCGAGCTGCTGCTGTCTCCTCGGGACCAAACGCTCCCTCTGCCCACCACTGATCTACTATGTCTCCTACTTCTAGCAGAAATCTGGTGCAATGCATGTAGGGGACTGTAGACGGACGTTCACAGAGATACACAATTGGAGGCTTTTATAAGGTGAAATTATAATAGGCTTTATTGTGCCTTTTCTTTTTCATCAGGAAATCATCCAAACACAGGGGGGGGAACAAAGCTTCTATTCACTTGGGAGTATCTCTAGTGAAAATACCATGCAATTAATTCACAACTCCCTAAGTTAAGCATGTCTCGCAGCCCCAAAAGATATAGCATGAAATAAGCAGATATATGCAGTCTCTTAATTATGAAAGTCTTATCTGTTTCTTGCTGTAGAGTAAGCTTCTCTGCCCTCCTGGAACCACACCCGTGCTTGCACAGAAAATATCAGCATCCAGTTAAGAAGTCTTATTTGGTGTCTTGCAATCAGCTATGCTGGGCAGAGCTCAAGACCGGTCAGCTCCAGAGATGTATGTTCTCTTGGTCAGTCTCTCCTGGGAGTCTCAAGAACACTCCTCTGTCTCTCCAAAGGTCAGCTCTCAGTCAGAGCTAAGGAGTCACTTCCTGTCTCAACAGACAGGCTTTTGTAAGCAAACTAGATCAGGCAGGTGGTGTTTATTAATTGACTACCAGCAGCTAACCACCACACTGCTAGATTAAAGGCACATTACTTGAACAGGGATTACTCCCCTGTTACAGGGACATACTCCTGGAATCTGAGATCCCACCACGGTAAGGAATTTACTGGAGCTGCCTTAGATGACCCAGAACTTAAGGTGATTTGAGACGAGAACCCAGAAGAATCTGAATTTACTGACATGGCATATTTGCTGCCCCCAGAGGTTACACTGTCTGCAATATCATACTCCTCGGACCCATCCTCAAAGTCCAAATCCCGCCAGTTCTGGGAAGGCGTTGCGGGTCTCAAAAGGCTTTGGGCCCGCCGCTTGGCGTTCTTCGAAAAGGAGGGTCGTGAAAGCCAATTTATTTTGAATAAAACAGCAAAACTGATTTTCCTGTATCCTGATTACTCAAAACCTGCATTGCCAGCGCCCACTCATATAGAAAGAGGACACAGAGGGGACCCTGACAGTCTGCCTTGTCACACAATTTATGATTGTATTAATCCTTATAGTTGTCAAAGAACCCATTTGACATTTCCATTAATATTCACATATATAGAGAGCCATGTAATCTGGCACTATGAATAGGGGTGGTAGTAAAGATAGGAAGCAGAAGGGCAAAGGAGAGAAGAGAGAAAGAAAGCAAAATAATATTTATTTAAAATGCATGTACATACATATGTAGCCAGGTTCCCCTCTGCCTCCCCAGTTCCCTGTCTCCCCTCTGTAGCTCTGCTGCTGTGGGGGGGGTGACGCTGCAGGGTGCCACCATGTTGGTGGTGCGCGCACATAGCGAAGGGTCGCGCATGCGGAATATGAGCTGCAGCGGCCATTACAGACTTGTGCATGCGCAGTGAGTTAGGCGCATGCTGCGGCACTAGGGAAGACGCTCTGCGGGGAATACAGCCCCCAGCATGCATAGGGGCATGCAGTCACATGGGCGCAACAGGCCAATAGCTAGGTGAGAGTTTGGCGCGCTGAGAGCTATCAGTCAGTCGGTGCTGGAACACAGGTAGGGAAGGGTGTATGTGCAGGGCATCTGTGGCCCCTGCACTAGGCCAGCGACTCCCCAATAGGCTCAATCTAGGCCCAGACTTCAATATTAATATTGTGGCAGCTACAGGGACTGGCCGCTACGGTAGGGACATGGCCCCTTTAGCTGATTAGATGCAGGGACACAGCTACATCGCTGCAGAGCCTATGGAGAGTGGTCTGGGCTCAGATCACTTGGCAAGATACTAAGACTGTCTGTATGTGGGACACTCCAGCTGGATACCACCCATGCGGAGGAGGACCCATCCCAGAAGCATCGCTGGATCAGCGGATCCTGTGCCATTACCAAGCAGCGTGCCGGGTGCTAGAGCATCCAGCAGGTACCTATATCCTAAAGTGCACCAAAACAGTACACACACCATAGTGGCAGCGCTGACCACACACAAGGGTGGGGTTGGTATTCTCGTAGACACCAGGGTGGTTGGGTGCCCGAGGGCCCGTCAAGTACAGTGGACACGTGTGGGTTACACTTTGGAGGGGTAAGGCCCTGCGAGGCTGAAGGGGTGCTGTAACCAGTAGTATTATTGTCCGCTTAGCACTGCCTATTTACATATTCTCTAGTAAAGGTTATTAGTATCATATACTGTGTGTGGATATCAGTATTGTGGTTCCTGTGAGGGGCTCCTCCCACTACATTGGGATCCCTCCCAGGTGGAGGCGCTGTACCAAGTTGTATTGTTGCATCCCCCTGGGCTCCCCGTGGCGGAGGTTTGAGATCTCCATTAGCCAACATGTAAAGCCAGCACCCGTAGACTCTTTACCCCAGGGGGAAAGAGGGCTACACATATTAATTTACTTCTAGCCACATTCAGCACACAGACACAATTCACAACAAATATACACATTAAAAACATACATTTAGCTCGGTTTTTGAGAGAAGAGAGTAGGTTTTTGTCTGTTTCTTTAGTAGTCATTTTAGTTTTCCATTCCCTTTCCTATTCCCATTATATTTTACTAGTCTTTCACACCCATGCTTCTTCCCATTATAGTTTGTTTTTGTTGTGCTACAGTAGGTCAGGCATAGCTGCCAGGTCGACTACACACCAGAATAACAGTCCTTCTCCATAACCAGGGCCATCTATGTCTTCATCACACTGACAACCTCCAAGATCCCACCATCAGGAACAACGTGTGACAGAGGAAACATGGACAATCTGAAAAAAAGCTGTGGCTGGGCGTGTGAGACACTTGAAACAAAACGTTCATGCATGTTTTATCAAGAAAGGCCTTTTTTGTGAAAAAAAATGCAAAGGCAAGATAATTAATCCTAGAAAACTGTGGCCCACATTTACTAAGTGGTTCTACTTCAGCATGTAAATGGGCTGTAAGGAATCTTATGGAGGAGCACAGGCCATTACAGCTGTTTTATGGAATAGCACCACTTAGTAAATATGGCCCTATATCATTTTGTATGATCCCAGAGAAAAATGTAAGAGAGGGATACATAACAGGGTCAACAGCATCATTCACGTGTATTATCTTCCTCAGTATCAAGTGTCCCTACTCCACTTTAAACGAGGCTTCTACGAACAGTTATTTGGCTATTCAGAAATAAGTCATCCTCCCCATCCCTCGACACCAGCACTGAGAATTTGGGTAAATGATGACGGTGTATTTCTAAATTCTTCTATGGGATTATGTATCTAATTTACAACACAGTATTTATGAGTCATTTTCTGTAATCTTTGTGAGTAAGCCATTGTTAATTCTACAGCCCTCAGGTTCAAAAGTTATTTAGCATCATATTTGCATTAACCATGGATATATTTGTCAGTGGTAGTCCTATCATTAACTTTGATACCTCTTTTCCTATTCTAATTTCTATAGTCTTTCAACATAGGTAAAACCTTTGATCTCTTTTATAAATCTGTTGGTTTTTCTCTGCTCTTCTATTACATTTTCTTATTTGGAAGATGATTTTATGTGTAGCCGAGTCCCCCTCCTTACCTCCAGTGAAGGGGGAACTGTGCTGGTCCAGCCAGAGCTCCAGGTGATTGGGAGTGTGGGGGCAGCCATATTGCTAATTGATGTGCAGTCAGGAGTGTGGTGGCCATTTTAGTTTTGGCTCTGCACACACAGCAGCGGGACTACATGTCCCAGAATAAGCTAGGGGAGGGACTGCAGACATGGTACTGTCTCAGCCAATGGGATTAGAGCTGTTGGAGAAAAAGGATATCCTCTGGGACAAGAAACCAGGATGCTCAGTGCTGGAGTAGGCGGCAAGACAGCAGGTAGTATCCAGAGAGCAGTGCCTCCTGGACTAGGCCTAGATCTTGCCCCTTAGGCCCCAGCTAGGCCCTGAGCCAACCTAAATTCAGTGTTATAGGGAAAGTTCCATATAGGGATTCTCCCCTTTAGTACCAGTGTTACTCCGGTGGACGGATGGCAACACGGTGTTCTGGGACCTGGGACCAGGCCGCAGTTCCCCAGGACATTCAGGTGAGACCCTCCGGCTGCAGCTCATCTCACAAGGAGGATCAGGATCCGTTAGGAGAGAGGGGATTTGTGTTTGAAGCTCCGCTGCATAGGACCCGCTCCAACTCACTATGCCAAGCAGCACCTTGGTACTGGAGTACCCATGCAGGTACCCAACGTGCACCTACATCCACAGGAGGTAGCGCTACCTCACTCTTGGGTGGGAATTGCTGTGACAGGACGCTAGGGGTATTGGTGCCACGGCACCCACAGTACTTTGGAGGAACCACCCCATGTTGGGTCATTGGGTGTACACTGTGGGTACAGTTATTACCATTATTGTATGTGTGTATGTGTTAGTAGGTGTATACAGTAAACCTTAGTTATATACATTGTGTGGTGTATTAGTCTTTACTGTGTTTTGGTTCCTGTGAGGGGTTATCCTGCCAATGCTGGGATCCCTCATAGGTGGAAGCGCTGCACTGCAAGTTGGAAGAGCTCACCCCAGTCTCCCAGAGGCAGAGGCTTAGGCCTCCTGTGAGCAAACAGGTATAGTAGCATGCGTAGTTGCCACGTAGTGCCCTTAGGCATAGGGAAAGGGGGCTACATATGTGTTTATAAACACTGTCACTAGAAGTTCAGGATGAGTATTACTGCCCTTATTACTATATTCCCTTCTCCTTATCCAGTCTTCTTCATAGTGGCCTTCTTGGGACAATGCTTGCA
The DNA here is from genome assembly GCF_040206685.1 of Ascaphus truei. Taxonomy (NCBI): domain Eukaryota; kingdom Metazoa; phylum Chordata; class Amphibia; order Anura; family Ascaphidae; genus Ascaphus; species Ascaphus truei. The sequence continues at coordinate 90,120,351 of NC_134484.1, read as the reverse complement.
CAAATAGAATTACAAGAGTGACAATTACCCTCCGCTCTGTAACTGGAAACAGTAAATCCTGCATATTTTCTAAAATTTGCATTTGTCTTATTATTATTTTAAATATATCAATTACCGGTATTTAATCCATTAAATACATCATTGCAATTAAATCACATTGAATGACAAAGTAATGTAAAAAGAACTCAAAACAAATGTTATATTTGTTGCAGGAAAATTGTAAGTACTGCAGTGTATAGTTTGCCATTAAGCAATCAGAATAATCCTTTCTGTAAAAATCATTGTTTCTATCATTTCTTTGTATCATTCTGTTACTAGATGTGCCTCAATTACAGAAACTTCAGAAATGGAACTGCAAAAAGAATTTAGGAAGGAATTCAAATAATTTTTTGGCTTAATACATGTTATCTTTGTCATTTCTTTGTCTTGCACTGAGAAAATTTTTAATATATTACTAACAGGCTAATGGTGTTTCAATTATATTACCTCTTATGGGTTTCCAAAGCAAAACCACAGCAACGAACTACAATCATGATGGGTGCTGCAAAATCAGTCCACATGATCAAAAGCAAGCATAAACATGAATGTGATATGTACATCAACAATCACAGGATGTGTAAAGACATTCCTTGCCTATTAAATAAAATAGAATGAGTGGAGGTTCTTAAACATTCTAATAGGATATTATAAATGCCAATTCTGAAATGTTTAAGCCTCAAGCAATCAACAGTTCCACTGACAAAAACTGACCTTCCATCCTGGGATATGTATGAACATGTATTGCCAAACAAATTAACGTGTGATCACATTTTCAGAGGCTAAAAGGAAAATGTGATGAAAATGTTCTTCTCCGAGTGATATCACTGGAATGTAATGTGACAAATATAATGCATGTATCTATAATTCTAATGACTGTGCATTGCAACATTAGTGAGTTTCATCAACCCGTGACACTCTAGTAAGAGATTGCAATTTTATTTTATATTGAAAAAGATAATGTGGTAGCTTTATTAGTTTGGCTAAATCTATAAACTAAACTACATATACATATCTGTCTAGTTAGTCTATTAAAAAGGTATCCCAAGCAAGAGATGTGTTGATGCATTTCGAGCTAACCACTGTAAATTTCCCAAAGATAATGGTATGATATTTAGATTTTAAAAAGGCCCTCATTCTCAAATATAAGGAGGGCGAGAAAGCTATTCTTATGTACTTCTATGATGTGTTACAGTATCAATATTAAAACAAAAAGAGATACCGGCGCCTAGTGAGTCCAAGTGATGGAATCCTGGATATCCAGTAGAAATAGTTCAAGTCCCAAGATGATCAACAGTCTCTAAATCTTTGGGTGATCAGATAGGACTTCATTCATGGGAAGTGGAACATGAAATGAAAAAAGAGATATTTAGTGCAACACAGCTAAAACAAATTATACAGACATAGATTTGCAAACTGGCTGACAATAGTGACAAGACAAACAGACACACCAAGACAGATAACACAAAGCAAAGCTAATGATAAGAGTTAATTTAATAAAACTAAATGAGTAAAATTGTTGGACAAAATTCTGGAACGCCGCTCCGGTCAGTTAAAACCTGAATAAAACTCACAGGACGGCAGATGGTATATAGCAGTAAACTGGTGTGGGCTTTTTTTCACGTGTAGAGGGTCTGCAGAGTGTCCTGGAAGCCGTGCGATCCTTCCGTGTCTCCTGGCTGGCAAAAACCGGAAATGGCATCTCCGTTGTGTGCCGGAACCGGTAATGATGTCACCGGACGTGGCGTCAAGGCCTGGCAATCTCCAACGAAGCCAAAGGAAATGGCAATCCGCGCCTCCTTGCCCCTCTATCACTAAGCCACAGCACTCAGCGCTTGTACTGCTTATCCTCTAAAAGGGTCCAAAACACAGTAAAAATGGCCCTGCACGTTTTGTGTGTCTAAACACACTTCCTTCCCCCTATTTAGTGATAGAGGGGCAAGGAGGCACGGATTGCCGTTTCCTTTGGCTTCGTTGGAGATTGCCAGGCCTTGACGCCACGTCCGGTGACGTCACTACCTTTTCCGGCACACGACGGAGACGCCATTTCCGTTTTTTGCCAGCCAGGAGACACGGAAGGATCGCACGGCTTCCAGGACACTCTGCGGACCATCTACATGTGGAAAACAGCCCACACCAGTTTACTGCTATATACCATCTGCCGTCCTGTGAGTGTTATTCAGGTTTTAACCGACCGGAGCGGCGTTCCAGAATTTTGTCCAACAATTTTACTCATTTAGTTTTATTAAATTAACTTTTATCATTAGCTTTGCTTTGTGTTATCTGTCTTGGTGTGTCTGTTTGTCTTGTCACTATTGTCAGCCAGTTTGCAAATCTATGTCTGTATAATTTGTTTTAGCTGTGTTGCACTAAATATCTCTTTTTTCATTTCATGTTCCACTTCCCATGAATGAAGTCCTATCTGATCACCCAAAGATTTAGAGACTGTTGATCATCTTGGGACTTGAACTATTTCTACTGGATATCCAGGATTCCATCACTTGGACTCACTAGGCGCTGGTATCTCTTTTTGTTTTATGCTGTTTATTCTGATTGTACCATCAGTTTATCATCAGGCTGCCTTTTCCACCACTAGGGCTCACCCTCCAAGTAGGGTATATTGTCTATTTCCCAATAGCGCTACCATACATCACCTTTTTCTTTCTCAGTATCAATATTAAAGCAACAATCCTGCATCCATGATTTTTTTTTACAGTATAGAAACCAGGGGTTCTTCCGGAGCTGGACCCTGTTATTTTTAGTTCCAGAAAGCCCCCGAAGTTTCTAAAATACTTACAGGTGTCTCTGCACCCTCAAGGCGAAACACATGGCTTTCAGTTCTTGTGGGTCACGTGGTGCAAAGGGAACCTGCAACAATACTGTGTGTGGCTTCCTATTGGTCGGACACTCTCATGGACGTTCTAATAAAGTATATCAATGCATTGACCTAAAATTGAAGCCACTGCTCCAATACTCCCCAAATAGCTGACACAAGTGGAGCAAAACTGAGGCATTGACATGAGAGTACCATACAGTCAGAAGGGTGTGATTTGCATAATTTTTGGAGCAATGCACCAAATTTGCTCCTATTGCAACTCTATATATAAGAAAAAGGAAAAACAAGAGGTGGCGCCAACCTAAATCTTCCTAGCATAAAATGGTCAGAAAATGATGAAATGATTATGCTGTTCAGGACTAAAAAATTAAAATAAATAAACAAATAAATATATAGTGTCCAGATAAAAAATTAATACAACACAAATCAAAGTCCAGCTCCACACACTGTCCAATTGAGTCTTTGCAGCCTGAGTAAAAGGGGAACACCACTCCCTCCAAGATATCTACAAGAAAAATAAACAAAAAACAGGCGCACTCATAGCGTAGTAAAGTTACAAAAATGTATGTAGAACTGGATATGTAAAAATGCACACTCACAAACACAACAGGAATTAAAGCATTTATGAGTAATACTCAATCACCAGCCAATGCACAGGATACCAGCCGCTCCTTGAAGTAACCATCTGATGTAGACGGGAAGCAGCAGCTCCTGCAGTATACTCCGTGTACCGGATGTGATGAGGAGCGTCTCTCCACTCCAAACCCTCCGTCACTACAATGGGTCTCTGGTAGTAGTATCGAGAGATCCTGATGATGTCACTGGGTTCTCCGGACAAGCTGCGGCAACCCCTGCAGGGATTTAGTGCTTGCGGCTGCACTTGGTATTAATAAACCAAATAGTAATAGTCCCGTTAGTGAGATAGCGTGCATAGATATAAAACTGGACAATGATACGTCCACGAAACACACCCTACGCGTTTTGTCTTGAAAAGACTTCGTCAGGGGTAGTGGCATAGAAGTGATACATATTTTTATACTTGGAATAACCAATCAAACAGTGGGAAAGCTAATTGCATAGTGGATATCAGATGTGTAATTGGGAATTGAATTAACTCCTATACATGCTGGTATAAATACACATTAATGTCAAGTTGGCATAAATACATGTTAATACAAATAAAGATATATAAATGTATATAATACAACCAAAGTAAAAAATGGGTGTTAGATATTGGCAAACAGATGAATAATAAGTACACATAATAAATACACATAGTAAAGAGATGTTATGAATACTGGATTTAGATAGATCGTACCAGACAAAAAGAGACCCAGAGGGAACAGTAACCCCAGAGGGGAGAACATATAACATATAGTTAATATATTACTCAAAATGTAGGCAATTGTGGAGGCACGTACTTACCTCTGTATATATATATAAATATATATATATATATATATATATATATATATATATATATATATATATATATATATATATATATAGAATCCAATGCACAGCCGGCACACCATATGCAAGTAAATAAGTTTTGGTGCTTATCCCATAAAGCAATAACAGACCATACGATACCGGTTGCAACACGACATCAAGGGACAGCACGCAGGTAAGTAAATCAAAAATGTTCTATATTTGATAGAAGACACAAAAACCGACGTTTCGGTCCCCCAGTGGGACCTTCCTCAAGGTGGTGCAATTGAATGCAGTGCACAATACATATATATACCCCAAACCCCAGTGCAATTCAACAAAACCAATCACAGTTAATTAGCCTCACCTGCCTATGTGACATGCATCCACAGTATCAGCAGGTAAAGAGCGTCCATTTAGAATATATTAACTCTATATTTGTTTACCTGATATGTGTTTAGGCATGCGCAAAAAGGCTCAGGAATTGCATAATGTTACTGCTGAGAGACTACATAAGTCTGCCAGACCCAGCGATATCTTGGATAACCGGAGAGGGTGTGCATGGGCTAAACTGATCTGGAGCTGATACCTGGATAGATTAACTATTTCAGGGACGTGCAAAATACACATTGTAACTGCAAGTTAAGCGAAACATGTGAAACACCTCATGTGCTCACCGTAAATGTGCAAAAAAATGTGAGGGATTAAAACATATATACACACGTGTGGATGACGTGGCTGACTAGAATCTAGGACAATATATAAATGCTGAAAGCACTCAGCCATATAACGCCTAATGCATAGTGTAAGAAATGATAATGCAATGATGTCTCTATGCATCATGTCAGGAAGCGACACCTTAAAAACCAACAAAAATACATAATGCAGACAATGTCAAATAGAGAAACTGGTAATAATTAGAATACATGCTGTGTCACACTCTCAGCAAACATTGCTACAGGTGGCTCTTGACTAAAAGGGACCTGAGGTATCTGACACACTGTAATGCACCAGCATGCATAAAAAGTGAAATAGTGCATCAAAGCATAATAATTTGCACAAACAAAAAAGACAGTATATAAATGCTGAAAGCACTCAGCCATAGAACGCATAATGCGTAGTGTAAGAAATGATAATGCATTGATGACTATGTATCCTTTCAGGGAGCGACACCTTAAATACCAACATAAACACATAATGCAGACACTGTCACATGGAGAAACTAGTGATAAATTGTGTGTGTCTCGCTTTCAGCAAACATTGCCACAGGTGGATCTTGACTGCAAGGGACCTAAGGTGCCTGACATGATGGAGGAAATGTGGCTAACTGGCTGACACCCCAAGGCAGTATGCGCTGGTTTTGCTGTTAAAGATGAATCCTAGTATCAGCAGGCAGCTCAATGGGCCAGGTGCGGAGATTACAGGAAACAGCTTAATCTGAAGTCCTCATTTAGACCCCGTGGGCTCAATGTGCCCAAACTGTAGATGAGTCTGGCTTCAAGCTGTAGTAGTGTCCTGTTGCGATTCCCTCCTCTCCCCGAAGTCCGTGCCTGGGCAATTGGCATACAACGCAAGGTGGCGAGCCCATGCCTCTTCTCTTTGTAATGTCTTGCTACTGGTTGATGTGACAAATCCTCCTTGTTTTCAGTATCAGCCAGTGCCTTCCGTATGGCAGAACGATGTAGGGCTAATCTCTCTTTAAGCATCCTCATTGTCTTTCCCACGTAATAAAGGCCACATGGGCATTGTATAAAATATACAACGTATTTGGATTCACAATTCATTGTATCCTTGATCTTCTGGCGGATGCCAGTGTGAGGGTGTGGATAGGAATTCCCCAATATCAATATCATCTTATAAAAAAAGAGATTGATTCGGTCATAGATCTGGGCATTACCAACAATTGGATCTCTGAAACTATTGGGAATTTTCTAAAACAACCATTCCCCATCATCCCTGTTATCTATATCTTACCTAAGATACACAAATCCATAACTGCACCCCCAGGTAGACCGATTATATCGGCACGTGGCTCATTGACACATTCTATTTCAAAGTACGTTGACTATTTTCTACAGCCCATGGTCACCAGGATGCAATCTTTTGTGAAAGATACCACTGATTTTATTAATCAGCTCAGTACCTTATCAGGTATTACAAGCAATACCATACTGGTGACCATGGACGTAGCTAGTCTATACACAAATATCACACATGAAGAAGGCATTGAGGCTAGCAGATGTCAAGGATACAAAGATCAAGGATACAATGAATTGTGAATCCAAATACGTTGTATATTTTATACAATGCCCATGTGGCCTTTATTACGTGGGAAAGACAATGAGGATGCTTAAAGAGAGATTAGCCCTACATCGTTCTGCCATACGGAAGGCACTGGCTGATACTGAAAACAAGGAGGATTTGTCACATCAACCAGTAGCAAGACATTACAAAGAGAAGAGGCATGGGCTCGCCACCTTGCGTTGTATGCCAATTGCCCAGGCACGGACTTCGGGGAGAGGAGGGAATCGCAACAGGACACTACTACAGCTTGAAGCCAGACTCATCTACAGTTTGGGCACATTGAGCCCACGGGGTCTAAATGAGGACTTCAGATTAAGCTGTTTCCTGTAATCTCCGCACCTGGCCCATTGAGCTGCCTTCTGATACTAGGATTCATCTTTAACAGCAAAACCAGCGCATACTGCCTTGGGGTGTCAGCCAGTTAGCCACATTTCCTCCATCATGTCAGGCACCTTAGGTCCCTTGCAGTCAAGATCCACCTGTGGCAATGTTTGCTGAAAGCGAGACACACACAATTTATCACTAGTTTCTCCATGTGACAGTGTCTGCATTATGTGTTTATGTTGGTATTTAAGGTGTCGCTCCCTGAAAGGATACATAGTCATCAATGCATTATCATTTCTTACACTACGCATTATGCGTTCTATGGCTGAGTGCTTTCAGCATTTATATACTGTCTTTTTTGTTTGTGCAAATTATTATGCTTTGATGCACTATTTCACTTTTTATGCATGCTGGTGCATTACAGTGTGTCAGATACCTCAGGTCCCTTTTAGTCAAGAGCCACCTGTAGCAATGTTTGCTGAGAGTGTGACACAGCATGTATTCTAATTATTACCAGTTTCTCTATTTGACATTGTCTGCATTATGTATTTTTGTTGGTTTTTAAGGTGTCGCTTCCTGACATGATGCATAGAGTCATCATTGCATTATCATTTCTTACACTATGCATTAGGCGTTATATGGCTGAGTGCTTTCAGCATTTATATATTGTCCTAGATTCTAGTCAGCCACGTCATCCACACGTGTGTATATATGTTTTAATCCCTCACATTTTTTTGCACATTTACGGTGAGCACATGAGGTGTTTCACATGTTTCGCTTAACTTGCAGTTACAATGTGTATTTTGCACGTCCCTGAAATAGTTAATCTATCCAGGTATCAGCTCCAGATCAGTTTAGCCCATGCGCACCCTCTCCGGTTATCCAAGATATCGCTGGGTCTGGCAGACTTATGGAGTCTCTCAGCAGTAACATTATGCAATTCCTGAGCCTTTTTGCGCATGCCTAAACACATATCAGGTAAACAAATATAGAGTTAATATATTCAAAATGGACGCTCTTTACCTGCTGATACTGTGGATGCATGTCACATAGGCAGGTGAGGCTAATTAACTGTGATTGGTTTTGTTGAATTGCACTGGGGTTTGGGGTATATATATGTATTGTGCACTGCATTCAATTGCACCACCTTGAGAAAGGTCCCACTGGGGGACCGAAACGTCGGTTTTTGTGTCTTCTATCAAATATAGAACATTTTTGATTTACTTACCTGCGTGCTGTCCCTTGATGTCGTGTTGCAACCGGTATCGTATGGTCTATATATATATATATATATATATATATATATATATATATATATATGTAGCCCTTTTTGTGTGAACCGGCCGACCCACCCAATATCACATTGGCCCCTCGTGGTCTAACCGGTCCCTTTCCCTGCAACACACCTGCTCTAAAGGACTACTGGTACTGCATAACCTGTGTGGCTCCAGGAGATCTGAGCCTCCGCTAGCTGGGAGCCTGGGGAAAACCCTTATCCTTACTTGGTGCAGCGCCTCCACTTACCCAGGATCCCCCGTTAGGAAAGATAGCCCTGAGTAAGAAATACAATGACACTCGTATACGATAAAACAATAACTAACACTTTACTTAACACACACATATAACTCATTACATAACATCACATAACATAACCTGATGCTCTACCCGCATCACCTCAACCCAATGTCTGGTGTTCCCCAACCAAGTGTCCTGTGATCACCCCACACCCAATGTCTCGTAACTCCTACGGAGGTCGTGGGTGACTGCGCAGTCACTATATTAAGCTAGGGCCCAGTTGGTGCACTTATAATACTTGAAGATACCTTCCGAGCACTCCGATGCTCGGGACCGCAACTTTCTTCTCAAAGGGTCAGACGTCCGTCTGATCCTTTCCAGGTACTCTGCCGGTGGACCCCAGCGAGGGTCCCACCGCTCCACGGGACTGCCACCGGATCACGGCAACACCAACCACATGGGAACCGGAACCGCCTTCCTATCAATACCTACTACTTGAGTGACAGCAACCCTAACCTAGGGCCTGTCCCTGAAGAACCGCAACCTGGGATGGCTTGGGGAAAACTCCTAGGGCCTGTGGACAATAACCGCCCCCCTTCCCCTAGCTACCCAGTCTCAACTGTAACTGCTAATCCTAGCAGCCTAACACACCTGCAGCCAACATTCAGCTTACACTGTCAGCCTGCAGGGATTCACACCGTGCACACACACTGCACGCACTGCGCACAGCACATGCAGCGACACTACTCACAGGCAGCTGCAATCACACACAGCCCCTGGATCCCGCAGCAAACACACTGCTAGCACACCGTGCCTCTTTGACAGTGCCCACAGCACTCTCCGCTGCGACACTGCCAAACCAGCACCTTCCACACTCAAGGGTCACCTCCCTAGTTAAGGCGTCCCTCTTCAGTTACCCCCTGCCCTTTACCCGGGAATTGGGGCCTGCCTGGGAATCTAGGGAGGACCCTTACCTGATGCAGGAGCCACGCGCTCCCTGCACCCTTCCTACTCCTTCCTTCTCCTCTGCCTGACTGACTGTTGCAAAGCCCGGGAAATGTATCTCTTTTCCCGGGCTGAGCTTCCTTCAGCCCTATTGGCCACTAGGGAGCACCTGACCTCTGCCTCCCTAAGCCTCCTGGGAATTGTAGTTCCCAGGGGCTGCCTAATGCATTGGGGTCGCGTGCGCGCTTCCCTCGCGCATGCGCGAACCCCTAATGGCCGCCTCAACCTTCCTGTCCTCTTCCCTACTCCCGCGCGATCTCTCCCTAGCCCTGGAGTCCTATCGCGCGCTGGCCGCCTCCTGCGCATGCGCGAACCTACGCGCAATGGCGGCGCCCTCTCCTCAAGCCGCCGAGCCGGTGGCAACGCGATCGCGGCCCTAGCGACGGCCCGATCGCGTCCCCAGCAACCGCAGCTCCGATCTGCTCCCTGCTCTGGCCCCCACCCTCGCGAAGTGCCAGCGGGTCCGTCGCAGCCTCCGGCGGCACCCGCTACCTCACGGCACTCGCGGGGAGGGGCCAGGGATTCAAATTTTACCTCGGGGCTACATATATATATATATATATATACCCCCATGAGTATACATTAGAAGGTTGCCAGAATGTATTTCAGGGAAGTAGTATTATCAGGAAATTGCCAATTACAAATTTGAATAGGAGAAGAACATCTTACAGCAAAACTATGAAGAACATACAGCAGAAAATGCACACTACAGAAGTAAATTTCCAAATGACTGCTCCTTAAAAAGACAGTTTGTCTAAAAATGGACATCAAAAAGCCACAATATTTGACTATTTAACTGTTAATTCTTGTTTAAGGTCATATTTACTAAGTGGTGTTAAAGCTGTAAGGAATCTTTGCACTGTTCAGTACAGTAAATATGACCCTTATTCGTTTAGATCTTAGTTTTATTATTCACATAGAGAAAATAAAATAATTGTTTCACTCTTGAGTGAACCCTGTTAATCATTACTTTTTTCATAGTTTTTTTTTTTACTTGACCAAGAAAGTTATAGAACCTAGTAGGGGGTGCCAGTATCTCCTGCATGATTAATTCTCCCGGTCACATGGGAGATTTAACCTTGCAGAAGATACCAGCACCCGATAAGGAAGTCTGTACCTCGGGAAGCAGAGGGTCCCCGGACCTGAAATGAAGGCTGTTCATCTCCAGAGACCCCCTGCTTCAATCCTATGTTATAAATACAGATGCAGCTGCCGTTATTTGAACACTTCACGTGTTGTATACCTCGGAATACCCATGTCATGGCGCGTGATTCCTTCCAACCTTACCGCCTTAAGACGCGCTTTGACTCGTGTTTTTATCGTGTGCAGAAAATGGCATTTTAGCGTTGTCTGCAATACCATTGAGAAACTCAAGTAGGCAATCGCGAGTTGTTGTCTTAAAAATCTAAAAGCAATTCAACATGTCATTTATTGTCATACAGTACAATACTTCAAGTGTCTGTAATTGTAATTGGTATAGTGTATAGTGTATAGTGTACAGTACATGGAAAAGAAGTCCTTTCTGAGGCTCCTTAGCCATACACATTAAAAATATGAGCACACATACAGTAACAAAAGTATTTTGTACGAATTAAGTGTTGTATTTGTACAGGATAGTAAAGGGAAAGGAGTAATACAAAAATACTTCGCTTCTTCTGAATGTAAAATATTTTTTCCGCTCATTCGTGTACAGTATGTCTAATTGGAAACTAGTTGAAACGCATATGCGTCATCACATTTAGGTGCATGCGTTTATGTCTCATTAGAACCTTGTTGAAATGCATATCCGTGTCATCACATTTAGGTGCATGCGTTTATGTCTCATTAGAACCTTGTTGAAATGCATATACGTGTCATCACATTTAGGCGCATGCATATATGTGTTTGAATTACAGGTACAGGTATAATCCTGCACACCCGGATGATTGTGATACTAACTCCACTTTTTGGGGGATTTGGCGAGAATGACTTCTCATTCAATGTGAATTTCAAGTCTGAAAAAAAAAGAGAGACATCCCTTTTTTTTTTCTCGACATGGACTTGCTTTACAATTTTTGCTATTCTTACAATCAATCACTAGCTTTTTAATTCTACTGCTGCGGCCGAGTTTATTCGAGCATTTGCCCGTTCTCGGCCACAGCAGTAACCTGGCGCGCGCCAGAGGGTGCCGGGCGTGCGCCAAAGACACGGAGGAGCGCCCTCCAATCGGGGCTTTCTCCCTCCTGCTGCCGGGTCCGCCGGGTCCCCCGGAACCCCCTGCCGCCGTCCCCCACATCGCGGGACACCAGGGCTCCCTCGGGGAGCCCTGGACGCGCGTGCAGGGGGCGCAGGCACCCGATGACGCCTGACCGCGCGTCGATGACGTGCGGCACGCCGAGGGAGTGCGGCTAGCATGCCGGGGCATCCCCATTTGCACTCAAATAAAATGTGCCGCCTCTGTATACTACAGTCATGTATACTTTATTTTATGAGGTGGATGGCATACTATAATTTTGTTTGAGGTTGGGAGGGGTTCTAAAGATCAACTGTTCAAAAGATTTCTTTGAACTAATAATCTTGCATACACACCTCCCCCCCCCCCACACAGACACACACACACACACACACACACACACACACACACACACACAAAACCTAACAAACCAAAGTGAATTTAACTGCTTATTGACACCTCCCCCAGAGACATTCATTACAGGATTAGAGGTCCATCGAAATTCCTCCATTTGCCTTTTGCCGCTTGATGTCAAAGTTTCTTTTCTGGGGGGTGGGGGCGGGGGCTTAGGGAAAAGATGCTATGATTTCCGGTATTGTGCATGCGTCAAGTCGCGTCATTGGGAATTAAAGCAGCAGTTCAAGCAATATCCTACATGTGTGTCTGTATAATGAGAACAAACTTCTAATAGGCTCTGGCTCTTGAGCCCCACACTCTCCCTAGCACTTACCTAGCATAACGTAATGAAGCTGCTTTTATTTTATTTTACTGACATAGCATTGAAGCTAGCATTTAATGACATAGCATTGAAGGTATCTCTGGTGCTGAACCGGATTCATGTCAGCCTTGTGGAGCCCCTGATGCCTGAGTTATAGGCCCGGTATGGGGTGTCGGTATCTCACTGCATGTTTAATTCTCCCACGTCACGGCCGACATGACTGGGACCTTTAAACACACAGGAGATCCCGACACCCCATACCGGGGCCTGTAACTAGGAAAGAAGGGGGTCCCCGGGACTGAAATTATACCCACTGCTTCAATAATATGTTATTAAAATAAAATAAAAGCCTCGCGATCACTTGCTAGAGGTGCGCAGAGAGAGGGATTGATTGTATCTACTCTCATTGCGTGTCTCTTACAGACTGATGCGGCCCCATAGGATTCACACAACGAGAGTCCCATTTAGAAGCAGGGACCCACAATGTGTTAATCCTGGTTGGCCATTACCCCCTGCCAAAGCACTGTTCTGCGAATACTCGACTCTTGGTACTCAGTTCACCAGCGCATGTGCTGTGGCTATTGATCGATAGAAGATGCTATCATACATCTGTATACATAGAACAGAAAATGTCCAAGCACATCAATATGTGTTTAAAAGTGATTATTGCAAACGACTAAGTGAATAATAAGAAAACCACACAGTGAAGACTATGGTTTAACAAATATCATGTAGTGTGTATTAAACCTTGTGTGTAAGAGATGAAATATATAGACACCACAAAATACAAAGTGTGATATTTAAATAAACTTCTCTTTGGAATTTAGGGTCTGCTGCTGTACTGAAGGAGACTGGGGTCAGGATAACACCAGCAAGACAAAAATACAAAGAGAAAGTGTAAGACCCTCATAGTGTAGTAAATAAAGTACACAAATTTATAAAAAAAAGGTCATGTATGCACGTACAGAAAGAATAATAAAAATGGGCATGTAGGTATATTAGCCAGTATGGACCAGATGCTCCAACGGCTGCTGCACGGATTCTTTAAGGGTTGATCACTCTCCTTCAAATGCTCCTGTTCTTCAAGGGTGTTCACCTCCACCGAAAAACTCAAGTAGGTTATGGTTATTCACCAGAGATCACCTCACATCCTCGTCTGCACATCCGCAGAAAGAAGGGGGAGGGGCTCTTTTCATCTGTACGTCTGTATGTATATATATATATATATATATTTATATATGTAGCAGAGTCCCCCTCCTTACTTCCTGTGGGGGGGAACAGGCGAAATAGCCTCCGAGACTCTGCAAAGCAATGGGAGTGTGGGGGCGGCCATCTTGAGCATTGAGCATGTCAAGAACAATGAGGCACGCATGCGCAGTGGCAGATGTGCTGCGGCCATCTTAGGTGGCTCCGAATAGAATACTGCGGGACTACAAGTCCCAGGATACTCTAGGAGGAAGGGAATAGCTTTGGCCTGAAAACACCCCGTGAGTCAGTCTGGAAAGAGGAGGGCAACAGAGCAGGTAGTGTCCAGGGAGCAGCGCTTACCTGGACTAGGCCTAGGCTTTCCCTTTAGGCCCCATATAGGCCCTGAGTCACCCCAGCTGAGAATTGCAGGGAAGGCCCCAGATAAGGACTCTTCCCCTTAGTGCCTATTAGTGTTGTTACACTGGTGATCGGACAGCCACGCGGTGCCCTTCGGTCTGGGACCAGAGCACAGGTCACATAGATATTAGGTGAGACACTCCAGCTCGCCTCACAAGGTGGATCGGGACTCATAAGATGTGAGGGGATTTGTGTCGGATGCCCCACGGCATGGACCTGACTGATCCTTTGATCCGACAGCGACACCTGGGTAAAGGAGTGCCCAGGCAGGTATCTTAAGTGCACCAATGGCTCATAACACATTGGGGTAGCGCTACCTCACACTTTGGCTTGGACTGTTCTGCAGACAACAGGTGTTTAAGTGCCCAGGACATCCTCAGTACTTTGGGGAACAACACAGGGGTATTGGGTGTTATATCAGTGTATTGGTAGTGTATAGGTGGAGGTGCTGCACGCAAGGAGAAAGATCTCACCCCAGGCTCCCAAAGATGGAGGCTTAGGCCTCCTATGAGCAACAGGTACAGCAGCATGCATAGTCGCCCACGTAGTTCCCATAGGCATAGGGAAAGGGGGCTACATAAATATAAATATATATATATAACCAATAAAGAATATCACTTGTGAGCACATTAACATGTCGTAACAAGGTCTGCAACCCTGCCTTTCAACCATTATCACCAAGCATACAGTGCTCCCACTGCACCAAGGGATTCTGGGAAATGACAATCAAATGAGCACATAATGTGTCACTTTATTCCTGGAATATCCATTCACATGGAGCCCATTTAAGCTGATGCATCGCCGTTCACACAGCTTTTAAGCACAGCATGAGACTAGCAAAGCAAGTACAAACCAATCACAGACATGTTTCAACCTAGATGGGTGTCATCAGTGTGAAGTTGGTTTATACTTGCTTTGAAATATTTCTAGGCTGGGTAGGTTTACCATATACATTTTAAGTTATGGTGGGTGAAAAGGCGACAAAAAAGCTCCACAGTTAGCATATAGCCAATAAAGAATATCACTTGTGAGCACATTCACATGTCTTAGACATGTTGGATGTAACATCCCCATGGGGAAAGGAAACCGGTGCACAGCATCTCACAATAGGAAGAGGTGTGGGATTTCCTTTCCCCATGGGGATGTTACATCAAATATGCTGACTATACCTGGGGGCACGCCAGACAGAAGAATACCGGGAGTTCCATTCATCATTATCCGGTGCGATGAAGCCAGGCTGATTACAGGAAACAACCGGGAGTTCCACCTTCACCTTCACCTTACCGGTCACGTGTGGAGTTGAGTCGTGGGGTCCACAGAGTCCAGGAGGATACAGTACTGCGTGGTGGTAAAACATTTACCCTGCCAGATATCGACATCATTGTGCTGTAAGTGACAGGCCAGTCGACGAGTGCATCTTGGAGAGACATGCGGAGTATACTGACCAGTGGACCCACAGGACTGCATCAGACATGACCGGACATCCACCTGTACATTCTACGAGCCGTGAGTAATGTGACTCTCATGTGAGAGCCAAATAACATTAACTACATAGAGGGACTGATTCTTCAACTCACAAATAGACTTGTGAGGTTTTTTGCTCTGTTGAGCACCGGATTTGGAAGCAATGGTGCTTCAGGATTTTTGTACATGTCTTAGACATGTCTTAGAAAGGTCGGTGACCCTGTATTTCAACCATTATCACCAAGCATACAGTGCTCCCACTACAGCAAGGGATTCTGGGAAATGACATGCCAATGAGCACACAATGTGTCACCTTTTGCCTGGAATATATCAACCCAAACCGAAGGTGAATCATGCATAGGTCTAGAGTCAGTAATAAAATTGGACAGAATAAACCCCGCTGGTGACTGATACATCAATGATTTGGAAGAAAAAAGATCAATTATTGAGAAGATCTCAATGGAGATAATAAATATAGCTGTATGAGAAATGTGTGAACATATGTTTGTATAGTCACTTCTGGGCCATAAATTAAATTATACTGACATTTCTAAAAATATTTCAAAAAGTAAAAATAAATAAAAAACAGACTAATAATTGTGTTGTATTGTACGTCTTTATTTATATAGTGCCAAAAGTATACTCAGATCTTCACAAATAATACAGTACATGGAATTATAATAATACAATAAGTGCAGTAAAATCAGACAATAGGAAAGAAAATCCCTGCCCCGAAGAGCTTACAATGTACAGTAAGTGGTTTGAGGGGAAACTTACAGAGACAGCAGGTGATGGAATAAGTGCTGGCAGTGCTTGGCCACAATGGGTGGTAGGAGTGACCGTGGGAGTGGGATCATATCCATGAGTGCAGGCTATTGGGATGCTTGATTTGTGCGGCACGTTTTAAGGTTAGTCGGTATTAAATGAGAAGGTTAATACCATTTACAGGGGAAGAGATGGCAGGGACGCATGGGTTAGATCAGGTATGTATGTCTGGCTTCAGGCATAGAAGAGATCCCTAGCAGCAGGAAGGAGTAGATAAAGGATGTGAGTAGAGGATTAGTGTGGGTGTTTTTTATTGAGGGGTAAAAGTTGTTGGGAGAGAGGTGTATAAATAATGGTGCAGTGGGGAGTGGGGAAGTTGGAGAGAACAGAGATATTCACAAAGGAGTGAGGAAACAGTAAAAAAAAACAGCAATAGGAAGGACATAGTGAGATGCAGAGAGACTTCCGAGGCACTGGAGGATAGGAAGAGTACAAATAAGCACAGCTTTTAGAAAGTTAAGTTCTCACAGTTGCAAAGTTGTTGTTGTTGTGCAGAGTCCAGATCTTCCTCCAATCTTCACCTCCAATTTCAACTCCAAAATTAACTCTGCCAGACACTTTAAATGTGAAACTTAAGATGGGACACACAGCCATATGGCTCACAGCCAAGACAGTCTGTCATATCACAGCAATGATACTTATGCTTAGTTAAAAGTTATGAATATACATGATCCTGAACATAAACAAAATATATCTGTTCATGTAATAGTCCCAGATAAGAGGATAATTAGCTGATATAATTAGTGTGATGATAAGTATGCTTAATCACTAATAGAACAATCAGTGGAAGGATAATTAAAAGCACCTAGGTTAATCTTGGAGAGGGTTTAAATGAGTACAGATTTAATATAAGCAGGAGGTAAAATTACATGAAGTATAATTACATAACCCTCAAACCAAAGGGTCAATTAAGGGATAATGGGCTGATAGAAAAAAAGTGTTAAACTAAGCGCTGACCACTAATAATACTAAACCATATGTTACACGCTCTTAACATATTAAAAATGCATACAAATTATGTAAAAAACAAATTAAAACTATACATGGAAAAACACTAATTATTGTATAAAAGTAGCTAGATTGATTTCTAAATTTAAACCATATGGGAAAAGTGTTCAATGAATTAATCAAATAACTTTCTCTTTGGGGCCTATGCTATAAGCGTTCATAAGCCACTTATCGAGCACTTTTCGGATAAAATGCCTATGGCTATTCAGTAAGCCTCGAAAAGTGGCCGATAAAAGAATTAATCGCCAAATGTTTAAGGCCGCATCCATGTTTAGTGCTTGCTGGTGGAGGCGCGTTGAGGCGCGCTTCCGCTCGGCACTGAGCCCCTACAGCCACAATGAGAGCGGCTTTAGTAGGGGCTCACCTACGCTTCCGCGCGCTTGCGGAAGCGTAGGTCTTAGGAAAATTTTACATTTTCCTGCTTGCCGGAGCGCAGGGCCGGTCAAGTGAGCAGTTCGCCCAATGAGGGCGAACCAGCTCCGTGACGTCACTGGCCGGCCCGCCGACACGCCCCCGACACGCCCACGGACGGCACGCTGTCTAAGGCCAGGGAAAGCACCCGCTTTCCCTGAACCTCAACGCGCCTCCGCCCGCCCACCAGAACCATGGCCGAGGCCTTCGACTTCAAAAAAAATCGCAGAGTGAGCAGCGATAAGCCACTTATCTGCAGGTTCTGAAACTCATGCAATTCTAGTAGCCGTGATTAGCTTATCAAGGCTAATCGTGGCTCAAGAATGTCGAGTTTCTCCCAAAATCCTTACACCAGAAAAAGTTGGCATTTGGCTGGTGAGAAGCTGCCTAGAGGCGGAGAGACGGGACTTGCATTTTTCCTGCATCGGATTGATGCCGGGAATCTCCGGAGCTTATACCCATTAATTCCAGCCCTGGAGACCCTTGCATGAATCCCATGCAATAAAAATGCATTTATAGGCAACTTCATTACTTTAGTGACTAACTGCTAAGGCAATGAAGGGGTTAACCCCTCCCACTACCCACCAAGAGCTAAATACCCCCTTCACCTACCCCCACTACCCACAATAAACACTAATACCCACCTCCTCTAACCACACATGATTAATACCAGAGGCCGCGGGTGTCTGAAGGTCCTCAGGTGGTCCTGCAGGTCTCTGTGGGCCATTGGGTGTTCCCCGTGTGTGTCTGGTGGTCCTCAGGTGGTCCCACTGGTGTCTGTGGGTCCTCGGGTGGTCCCTGCGGGTTTTCGCAGGTGGTCCCTGCGGGTGTCCGGGCATCCTCAGGTGGTCCCCGCGGATGCTTTGGGGCCCTCGGGTGGTCTCTGCGGTTGTCATGGGGTCCTCAGGTGGTTCAGGGGGATCCCCGGTGACCCTCAGGTGATCCCCACGGGTGTCTGGGGTCATTCAGGTGGTCCCCGCGGGTCCCCATTGGCCTGCGGTACCAATCACATGGCAAATTTTTTTTTAGCAAAACATTTAAATAAATACACTCCCTCCAACTACCCCCCTCCCAAAACATATAGTACAGTAATGGGAAAAATAACTATTCTCCAGATATGGATAATAGCTAATTTGCCCATTATTAAATAAAACATTAGCCAGCCAGCATACCCATCCGGGAGGCCTAACCACCCATTCCGGGACCACTATACCCAACCTGTACCCTTTGATTGGCATAGCGGTACATCATGCCCATATAATATGGGCATGCTATGCCACAATAGCAGTCAGTAGGCAACCTAATCAAAAATCATGAAGGCCAAAAAAACAATAATAAAATATATACACAAGCATCTAAACACACCAAAAATAAAATAACTAAAAAGACTAATAGTAAGCCACACCAATAACATTTATCTATCTCCAACACAGCACAATAATAAAAAATCTGTTATTCCAAAACATAGGAATACAATTCAATAAACACCTAGTCAAGCAAACTATTCAAGAAATAAAACCACTAGTCAAACAAGCAATTCAATACATAAAAGCACTAGCCAACAAATCAATTAATTAATTTAAACCACTAGCCAAATTAAATCATTAATAAAACCACTAGCCAACACATCAATTAAAACCAGTAGCCAACAAAATAAATAATTAATTAAAAACGCTAAACAATCGGAAAACAAAATAAAAAGAAGCCATCCAAATTACAAACAATTTAAGCCAAACAATAAACAGAAAAAGAAAAAACAACAATCAATAGAAAAAAAGCATTTGCCAAAAATTCATTGACTATCACTGTATTTATCTGTACCCTAAACGGGCACAGATTAATATATTATCAGTCAATGGGCAATCACAAACATAAAAAAAAAACAATAAAAAAACCTGTAAAAATACGGTTACATACATTCAATATTTTTCTTACCTTTAGAAGCGTTGACCCTCCGAATCCCGGCATTTCTGCAAGCTCTTGTACCGCGACGTCATCAAAGTCAATCCAACTCCATCCACCTTGAAGATTTGGAACAGGTAACAAAATTCTTCTTTCTTTTATCTTCTATCACCTTCTTCTATCTTCTTCTGTCATTATTTCTTTCATTTCTTTAATCTTCTATATTCTGCACCCCATAACGGGGCCTGTATCTCGGAAATCATGGCATACAGCAACAAAACAATGGGAGTACTATTGTTTTATAAATGGGAACCCTGTGAAACAGCAGTGGTCCAACCAGGTTAAACAGAGAAATCAATGTAACACAAGTCTGTTTTTAGTAATACAAGTCTGAGAGTCTGAAGTGGTGACACCAGGTACTGCAGGGAAATACAAGCTGATCTTTGGGAAAGGGAATATGAGGATCAGCATGGGGTTAAACCAGGCACTGCAAAAACCACAAAGAAAAGTGCACTGGTCTCTGCGGCAACAGTTTCAGCCTTAGCAGAAAAGTCTTAGACGCAATATGTCGTCTCTATCTTTACAGAGGAAACAGTGGATAGTTTAATTTTGGAAACTGAAAAAGTCTCTTCAACTGAAATTGCCACAAAATGAAAAAAGGGAACTCTTCTCAGGGACATATTGCACAATAATCCTACAGAACACTTGCAGGAAATAAAAACTTCAGGATCCCAAATGGGTCTTCACAACACTAACAAAAGTACTAATCTTCAACCCAATGCAAGTAGGAGGGGTCTGCTGAAGCAGGCAGGTGATGGATCTTTTCCAGTGAGGTCAAAATGTGGCCTTTGTTTTCTGTCATGGAAAGACTTCAGGAGAGGGTAGGACCTCAGTAGCCAGAACAGCGGGGAGCAGGCAAGACTTGTCAGGGTCACAGAGGATGGCAGATAGCGTAGTCTTGGGTCACAGGCAGAGGTCGGAGGCAGAAGGCAGACAGCGTGGCAGGGTCACAGGCAGAGGTTGGAGGCAAGCGGCAGGTGACATGGTCGGGGTCACAGACAGATGTCAGAGGCAGGTGGCAGATAGTGTAGGCAGGGTCACAGGGAGAGGTCGGCAGCAGGAAGGCAGGAATAGGGCAGGGAAGCAGGTACAGGACTGGAACTCAGTGACAGGACTGGGACTAGTGAACAGGACTGGGACTTGCTAGCAGGAAATAGACTGGGGTAAGCTAGTTCAATAGCATGGACCTTTAATATGAAATCAGGACTACAGGGAACAGGTCAGGTCAGGTCATCGCAGAAACAGAAGGAGTCAGGATCACAAAGCAAATGCAAAGAGGAACAGGAAACACGAAACTATAACACAGACAGAGACCGAAGACAGGGGCACCTTAGAGGAGACATACAGAGGAAAACCCAGAGTAGATAGAAACAGAAGCACAGACAAAGGAACTGGAGAGAGGGAGATTTAGGAAACTATGTCAGGGCTATTCCTGACAGTTAAAGAGGTGTGTTAGATGATGGGTCTTAAAGGTGGATAGAGAAGGTGCTAGTCAGATATCGAGGGGAAGGCATTCCAAAGGTGTGGGGCAGTGAGTGAGAAATGTTTTAGGTGGGAGAGGGCTTTAGATTTAAAAGGGGTAGACAAAAGACATCCTTGAGCAGAATGCAAAGGTCAGGTTATTGTATAGCAAGAAATTAGGGCAAAGAGTGTATAGCTTTAAAAAGGAGAAAGATTTTGTGTGTATTATGGGATTTGATTGGAATCCAGGAGAGGGATTTCATCAAGAGAGATGCTGAGACAGATTTTGGACAGACTAAATATATTCTAGCAGCAGTTTTTAGGATAGATGAAGAGGAGACAGATGAGAGGCCAAAAGGCTGGACAGGAGAAGGTTACAATAGTCGAGACGAGAGAGAATGAGGGCCTGCGCTAGAGTTTTAGCTGTAGAGCAAAAGAGAAAAGGGTGTATCTTTGCAATATTACGGAGGGAAAAAAGACAGGTTTTAGCTACTTTTTGAATGTAAGCAGAGAATGTGAGGGAGGTCAAATGTGAAATCTAGGCAGCGTGCTTGTGATACTGGGTGTATGCGAGTGCTGCAAACAGTAATGTAGACAGATGCAATAGGACCAGGCTTTCGAATGAAGTATGAGGCGCTCCATCTTTCATATGTTAAGTTTGAGTCGGCGTAGGGCTATCCAGGATGATATAGTGGAGAGACATTCAGAGACTTTGATCTGTACAGCAGGTGTAAGATTAGGTGTTGAAAAGTAAATTTGTTTGTCATCAACATAGATGTGATATTTAAATCCAAGAGATGAAGGTAAATGAGAGATAGTGTGAAAAGAGAAGAGGTTCCAGGACAGACCGCTGGGGTAATCCCACGGAGAGATCGAAAGAGGAGGGAAGGTGTTAACAAACAAGACAATTAAAGTACGATGAGACAGGAAATCCAGGATAGAGCTCTGTTACAGATACCAAGAGTATCGAGAATGTGAAGAAGAAGATGGGGGTCCACAGTATCAAAGGCTGCAGGGTGGGCAAGCAATATGAGCAGAGTCGAATGCCCTTTGTCTTTGGAATCATGGAGGTAATTAGTTATTTTGTTTCGGTGGAGTGAGCAGTGCGGAAGTCAGATTGTAGAGGATCTATGAGAGAATAGGAGGTTCAAGGAGTATACAGGCAAAAGGCTAAAAGAAAACAAGGCAAAAGTTAAAGAGACAGGTAGGGTTTAGCTTGCTGTTTTTTTAGTAAGGTTATTACTGTTGCAGCTTTAAAGGAGGAGGGAACGGTACCAGAGAGGGAGGAGTTGAAAATGTGTGTGAGAATAGGGATTAGAGTAGCAGCAAGAGGTTTGAGGAGATGGGAGGGAATGAAGTTGAGAGGGCAAGTGGTAGAGAGAAAAGAGCAGATCAGCAACGACACCTTCTCGGTGACAGTGGAAAAAGAGTTGAGGTCTGGAGTCACGCAGTGACCTGGTTAATGCCATTTTGAGAAAAGGCTGGGTTAATTGACCAGGTCTCAGCTGCCTCGTTAAGGGCTTTAAGAACCCAGAGCTCCCACCTGTTTCGGATTCCTGTCTGAAACACTGGAGGGAGACAAGCATGCAGCATGATCTGTTACAGTGGGACACTTACCCTTGTTCTTTGTGTTTTTCTTGGACTTGAACCACTGTTTCTGGGGAAAGGGCAAACCCCATGTTATGGACTATTTAACTGGACTGTTCTAAAATTGATTTTTTGTTACTTTACACCTATGCTGAATGAAGCTCTTTTTATGTTCCATGTTTTGTGGCTGAATAAACAAGCCTATTCAGATAACCCACATGTCGTTGCATTGTCCCTGCAACAGTATGGAATCTGCCTTTGTCTTGAAATAGTAAGCAAAGTCCTGAGGTGAAATGGAGGAAGAAAAACTGGTAACAGATGGTGGTAGAGTCAAAGACAGAGAAGAGGCATCATGGATAGACTTGTGAGTGTTGATTAGTAAAGAAAAGTAGGTTTGTATAGCCTGGGAGAGGGAAGAGTTAAAACAGGTTAGGATACATTTGTAGTGAAGGAAATCTGCGAGTGTTTTAGATTTCCTCAAGAAAAAGCATAAACAATGATAATGGTGGTGATGGGTGGTGGTAGGTGCTGATGCTGACGTAGGTGCTGATGCTGGTGATAATATGCCATGGGCAGGACTAGAGTCAGCTCATTCAGTAGCGGTCTGGCTTATAAAAATATCAGCCCATCACTTCTCATTCAATTTCTCTAACTAGATCCTACAGTCACACAAAATACTGTTTTGTACATGTATGAGTTTTTCACATGGCAAAAATAAAAGGACTACGCCTCTAGGCCCTCCCCTCTACCATTGTGTTACTTTGAAGGACATTTACTGAAGAAGCCCAGCGTTGTACTAACATGCATGTTATGTCTGTGGCTGACATTGCTGTTTGAGTGCTTGCCTGTTTGGACACAAACAAAATTATAACAAAAAATGTAATTTTAAATGGCACCGGCAAGTGTACAACATGCACTGATGATAGTAATGGCAGCGGTCGTGGTGGTGGTCACTAGTGGCTGGGGTTGATAATATGCATAGATGGGATAGCACTGATGGCAGCTCGGTCAGTCAGTCTCTGACCTTTATGTTGTGTAATACTGTTTCCTACTGCTAAGACTGATCATATTTTCTTGCTTCTCTCCGCAGTGGTGATTATGATAATGATGATGACGACTAATAATGTAGCATTGACATCAGTTGCCTAACAGCTTACATTGTAAAAAGTCTCCGGCTCTCACTTCTCATTCTATTTTTCTCACATCTCTAGACCCTGCTGCTTTGGACGCAGTCACATCAAACTGTGTTCTGTACATTCATACACTCACGATACTCCTCCTTCTGAACACTTGTTGCATAATACTGTGTCCTGCTTGCCACTGCCCGTAGTACCACTTCCAGGGCCATACACGCTTTATGAAGATCATATTGACAAAAGATGTACTGTAGCATTGGCTGCTATTGCCGAACATGAATGACTTGATGATATCTGCCTTTTCAGTTCCTAGTCTTTCCTCTAGGGTTCCACCTCCCACTCATTAATACTCGTTTCCTATCCCAGCTACGGCCACAATGACCACAACCACAATGTCACCTTCTCAAACTTCCTTCTTTGCCAATATAACTAGGCATAGTTTTATTTTCACCGCTTACTCTGTGTGTGTCTCTAACTTTCCCATCCCAGCTGCACAAACCATATGGTGTGTGTATACCCTATTTATAGTCTTTGCAGTAAAGCTACATTTAAGAGACATTAAAATTAAACAAAATAGCTGTGCTCATTGAAATTTATTGCTTGACAAATTTCTGCAGACTCTGCTGATATTGCAAATGTTTTAGAGAGCAAAAAGTGCATTTTTGCATGGTTCGCAAACTTTGCTGAAAAGTTTGCACATCTCTACTGATTTCTAAAACATGTGTTTTTCTCCTAAAAAATGAACCCACAACTGAAATTAACATAGCTGCTAAGCTCCTTTACTGTGACATGACTGGACTTCAAAGAGTTTTATCAGAGAAGATAATGATCATTTTGAAACGTTTCTTTGAAGTCTGCATGGAAAACAGCTCTGTGCTGCCTGGCAGGGTGAAGCAATTAGAATAAACAGCGGAGGCTTCCGCATGATCCCACTACTGCTGGCGTTGGGCCATCATTAAAATAAAAATTAAGATACAAACTGCAAACCTCTATTAAAAATATGAAATAAAGTTGCCAATCTGCATTGCCCTCAATGGCATCAGACTGTGTTCACGTTCAATATAGGTTATTTTGGGGGAGGCGGGGACTGCACATTTATAGACAAGGTCAGTTAAGTTTCCATTTGTTACATAAAAAAAACATTGGCACAACAATTATGTAGTCAGTAAGTAAGTAAATTATATAAGAAAATACATAGGGGACTTTGCACTAAGCGCCGATAAGCCACTTATCGAGGCCTTTTCGCCAAAAAAGCCTACTGCTATTCAGTAAGCCCCGATAAGTCGGCGATAAATGCCCTTTACGGCAATTTTTTTTCTGAGAAAAAAAACTCTGCCAAACGAGCGTCGAGAAGCCACTTATCAGCAGGTCCTCAAACATGTGCAATTGTAGTAGCCCCAAATTAGCTTATCAATGCTAATCGCGTCTCTTGAATAGCGATTTCCTCTCAAAATCCCCCTGCCAGGAAAAGTTGACAGGAAGGTAGTGAGAAGCTGCCGATAAGCGGCGAGAGGGGACTTAGAAAAAAAATGCATTTTTTCTTCATCAGATTGATGCTGGGAGTCTCCGGAGCTGATACATATTAATACAAGCACCAGAGACCCCAGGCATGAATCCATGCATTTACAGGCAATTTCATTACCTTTGCGGCTAACTGCTAAGGCAATGAAGGGGTTAAGTAACAACAGCAACTTTATTGGGGCAGAGGGGGTGAGGGAAGCAGGTACTTGGGCCTTCACTCACTCCCTCTCTCCACAATCAACATTACAATACTGTATGTACTTACCACCAATACACAACCCACCCACCCCCTGTGAATCTCACATAAAAGCATTTTTTTATTTTTCATACACAGGATTGATACCAGAGGATGGCGGGGGTCCCCGGGTGGTCCCCGGGTGGTCCCTGTGAATGTTCATGGGCCCTCAGGTGGTCCCCATGGGTGGTCCCCATGAGTGTCCTGCTGGTCCTCAGGTGGTCCCCGTGGGTGTCTGGGGATATCCAGGTGGTCCCTGTGGGTGTCCGGGGGTCCTCAGGTGGTCCCCATGGGTGTCTGGGGCTCTCCGCTGGCCTGCGATACCAATCCTGTGCCTAAAAAAATAAATATATGCATACATTAAAATAAATACATCCCCCCTCCCCCATACATACAGTACAGTAATGGTCAAAATTACTATTATCCAGATATGGATAACACCTCAGTTGCCCATTATAAAATCAAACATTAGCCAGCTGGCATAAATAAAGTAAATAAACCTTTCTACTTACCCCAGCAATCATGAAGGGTGTCCTCATCAGCATGCTCCAGGTCCGTGTCCTCTGATGCCAGAAAGAATACATGCATAAATACAATCTAATGGCCCCTAACCCCTTTATCACCTTAGCAGTTAATAACTGCTATAGTAATTAAGGGGTTAACCTCTGTCCCACGCAACCCCCTCGGGAGGCCTAAGCACCAACCTCGGACCCACTATACCCACCCTGTATCCATTGATTGGCACAGTGGTATATCATACCCATATAATATGGGCATGATAAGCCACTATATCACTCAATGGTCAACCTAATAAAAATAATGACAGCCAAAAATACACAATAATCACATAAATACAGAAGCACCTAAACACCCCAAAAATAAAATAACTAAATATCCTAATAGTACACAAATAATTATCTCTCACCAAAATAGCTAAATTATAACAACAATGTTATTCCAAAACAATACAATGAAATACACAACTATCCAAGCAAACTATTAAACAAATAAAACCAATAGGCAACAAAACAATTAATTAATTTACATTACAACACTATCCAACAAAACAATTAATTCATTAAAACCAGTAGCAAACAAAACAAATAAATAATTAAAAACACTAACCAATCCTAAAATGTACTAAAAACAAACCATCCAAATTCAAAACAATTTAATCCCAGCAATAAACAGAAATAAAAAAAATAACAATCAATAGAAAACAAGCATTTGCCAAAAAATGCATTGTCTGTCATTATATTTATCTGTACCCTACACAGGCACAGATTAATACATTATCAGTCAATGGGCAACTGTAAAAATAAAATTACATAATTCAATATTTTTCTTACCTTTAGAAGCGTTCGCCCTCCGAATCCTGATAATTCTGCAAGCTCTTGTACAGCGACGTCATCAAAGTCAATCCATTGCCATCCACCTTGAAGATCCGGAACAGGTAACAAAATTCTTCTTTCTTTTATTTTCTATCACTGTCTTCTTTCTTCATCTGTCATTATTTCTTTCTTTTCTTTAATCTTCTATCTTCATCTGTCAATCCAAAACCCAATGGTAAATCCAGAACAGGATGTTCTCTGGTCGTCTTCTTCCTGTTAAATGAGATGTAATTGAAGAAAATCCCATTGGTTGCTGTACCATGTGATAGGTTACATTAGTTCATAAGGATGTCACATCATCCCTTAAAGTGACGTCATATCCTTTTGAACTAATGTAACCTTTCACATGTTAAAGCAACCAATGTTATTGTCTTGTATCCCATTGGCTGTAATGCCATTTGATATAGCCATGGGGTTTTAAGGGTGTGACGTACCTCCCTTGTAGATGATGTCAAATCCTTAACAAAAAAGAGGCGGGCACATGATACAGTGCCAAATCAGATTGGAGCTCTACCATCTGACTTGAAAATGTGACATCACACGCCACATATAAGTCCTTGACATCTCATTTAACAGGAAGAAGACAACGAGACAACATCCATTGGGACTTACCATGGGGTTGGATTGACAGAGGAAGAAAGAAGATAGAACGTTAAAGAAAACAAAGAAAATATAAAAGAAGAAGATAGAAGAAGGTGATAGAAGATAAAAGAAAGAAGATTTTTTTACCTGTTCTGGATCTTCAAGGTGGCTGGCATTGGATTGACTTTGATGATATCATGGTACGAAAGCTTGCAGAAACACTGTTATTTGGAGGGTTAATGCTTTTAAAGGTAAAAAAAATATTGAATGTATGTAAATGTCTTTTTTTCAGGTTTTTTTATTGTATTTGTTTTCTTTTTATGATTTTCATTGCCCATTGACAGATAATGTATTAATCTGTGGCCATTTAGGGTACAGATAAATACAGTGAAGGTCAATGCATTTTTTGGCAAAAGAGTTTTTTCTATTGATGTTGTTTTTTATTTTTCTGTTTATTGTTTGGCTTAAATTGTTTGTAATTTGGATGGCTTGTTTTAAATTCATTATCTGATTGTTTAGCGTTTTCATTTAATAATTTATTTTGTTGGCTACTGGTTTTAATTGATGTGTTGCCTAGTGGTTTTATTAATTAATTGTTTTGTTGGCTAGTGTTTAAAATTAATTAATTGGTTGGCAAGTGCTCTTATTTCTTCAATTGTGGTGTTTAGGTGCTTGTGTACATGTTTTATTAATGTGTATTTTTGGCCTTCGTGCTTTTTGATTAGGGTGACCATTGGTTGCTATAGTGGCTTATCATGCCTATATTATATGGACATGGTGTACCATTATGCCAATCAATGGGTACAGGGTGAGTATAGTGGATCCTGGGTGGGTGGTTAAGCCTCCCGAGTGGGTAGCGGGGGAGGGTGGGTTAACATCTTAATAACTAGAGCGGTTATTAACCGCTAAGGTGATAAGGGTTTAAGGGCCATTAGATTGTATTTTTTCTTGTATTCTTTCTGGCATTGGAGGACATGGACCTTTAGTATGCTGGCGAGGACGCCCTTCATGATGGCAGGGATCAGTAGAAAGGTTTCTTTACTTTCTTTATGCTGGCTGGCTAATGTTTGATTTAATAATGGGCAAATGAGCTATTATCCATATCTGGATAATAGTTATTTTGCCCATTACTGTATGTGTTGGGGGGAGGTGTATTTATTGCAATGTATTCCACATTTATTTTCCCAACAGGATTGGTACCGCAGGCCAGCAGGGACCCACGAGGACTACCCGAGGGTCCTTAGACACCCGCGGGGACCACCTGGAGGCCCACGGACATTCGTGGGGACCACCCGGGGACCCTGCTGGCCTCTTGCATCAATCCTGTGCAGAAAAAATGTAAATGTTTTTATTTGGGGGCAAAGGGTTGTGTATTGGTGGTTAGTACATATTCTAATGTTTATTAGAGGCAGAGGGGATGAGTGAATGGCCAAGTATCCACTTAACGCACCCCCTCTGCCTCAATAAACCTGCTATTGTGCCTTAAACCCATCATTGCCTTAACGGCTATCCGCTAAGGTAATGAAGCTGCTTTAATGTCATTTTTATTTATAGTGTGCAGGAGCAGGGGGTCTCCTGAGCTGAACCACTTTTGTTTCTGCCTAAGGGACCCCTTGCTTCCAGAGTTACAGACCTGGAATGAGGCATCGGGTGCCTGTATTGCCGCCTTTTTTTAAATCTTCCGCGTCACGTGACCGTGGGATTTAAATACTGGTGGAGATACTGGCACCCCAGACCAGGACCTGTAGCTAGGGAGGCAGAGGGTCCCTGAGACTGAAATCAATGCGGTTCATCTCAGGAGACCCCATGCTCCATCACACTATTAATAAAAATTACATTCAAGCAGCTTCATTACCATAGCAGATAACCGCTACAGTAACGAATAAGTTACATTTTTTGGGGGGGGGGTTAAATACTAGTGTATTGTAGCAGTGGGTCTCCGGAGCAGAACCTTATTGATTTGAGGTCTGTGGACCCCCTGCTTCCCGAGATAAAGCCCCCGTTATGGGGTGCCGGTATCTCCTATGCATTTAAATGTCTCGTGACACGTGACCATGGGAATAAAATGCATTGGAGATACTGGCACCCCATAACAGGGCCTGTATCTTGGGAAGTAGGGGGTCCCCAGACCTCAAATCAATGAGGTTCTGCTCCGGAGACCGCCTGCTACAATACAATTTAAATTAAAAATGTTTGATCTCTGGCATGATTTGCGCAGGGAGAGGCGGGTCTTCGCTGGGTGAGCCCTTTTCAAAGCGGTGATCATCACGTCGCCGGCTACTCGCCAGTTTTGCAAATGTTGCTATCACAGGTTTTCTGGGCTTTCTGCATACCGTGATAGCAACGCTCTCAAAACTGGCAATTTAAACAGCCCAGCGATTTTTTTTCCGCCGCTTAGTGCATAGGCATAGTGTTCTCTAAGTGTAATACTTAATAAGCCTTTGATTTCAGTAGTAGTTTCGATAACTCCCCATGGTCTTTTAGTGATAGTTAGAGATGGAATATACATTGCAAGAAAGCTAAATTAATGGAAAAGTGAAAGTATTTAATAAATTAGAGAAAAATTGTAACAAAGGCTAATCTTTGGTGACATCTTCTAATTAAAGTTTGCATTATTTACTTTTACAGTTAAACCAGCTATTTGAAGATTTTTTTTTATTGACAGCACAGACTTCAGTGAACTATGTTTTTAATTGCTTTGAGTGAGGTTAAAAAGAAATATGTTATATAGCTGCAATCTACGTAGAAAGCTCATGTACAAAGTACATCTGAGAAGAATTCCCATGTTGGCCCATTAAAAGGCAAAACTATCTGCAAACATATCGAGTTCTTAATAAGATTCTTACACACATTTAACTCCTATATCACCGGAGGTATTTACAGTGCACAGTTACAGCTACCACATCAGCAAAAAGGTTAAAAAGGAAGCTTATAATAAAATCTACTGTTTTAAATAATAATCCATAAAAACTAATATTTTTTCATTTCCTGCAGGAAATGAAGTCAAATACCAATACACTATTAACATGAGCTAACTTGTTTTTCAGCCAGAAATGTAAAACACTTTTTTTACAGCAAGAAAGCAATGTGATTTTTTCTTATTATTACAGCTAGTCTTTTCAGTACCTAAAGTACGCACTGCAACATTTAAGACACAGATATAACATATCCTAGATTAAAGAAAGAAAACATGATAATGTGCAGTAAGGTGTTCTGTAGAGTGAGCGGTACTGTATGTTTTTCTTTATCACAACTAAATAGTAAAGAGGAGGTAGAATAATACAGTATAAATCATCATTGTTACAATCTATGAATCCTTCTTCATCTGAATGTGCAGCAGCTGGTCCAGCTGCTCAATTTAACTTGCTTTTATTCTTCATATCCAACGGGTTTCCTGTAGTTTAGGATTTTGTTAAGAAGTAAGGCACATTCCATTAGGATGATTTTAAACCCACTAATAATATAAGTTCTTCGAAGAGATCTCCTCAGATCAGCAATAGCTGATGGTAGTCATTGAGTCATCTACCCATATCTTACATGGAATATTTACCCATATCTAATTAAGTGAATAATTATTTACATCTACAAATGTACATTATATATACATGTATACAGCACTTTGAGAACAGATCAATGCTATACATTATTATTAAAAAATGTTATTAAACATTGTTGAAATGTTAACTATGTATTCCTGTTCCTTTCACATGGTGAAAGGTATTCTTTGTTTTCTTGTATTGTTTCACCTATACTGAAAAGAAATGCACAATGCATACAGTATCTCTTCTCTGACTGTGAACATATTCCACATCACAAATCATATTTTATTTAGAAAAAAAAGAAGTTTTGCTGTTTTTCAGCTATGCCAGTCACATCCCAAACTGGTCAACAGCACGCAAAATATGAAAATGTTTAGTTTACAATAATTTACAGAATACCTAAAATGCTATGAGTTAATTGTAGGCTGCTTTCCCTGACATGTCAGCTTGATTAAATTTGGAGTTCCAAGATGAATTGGCCCAAATTCATTAGTGTTCCCTGGGTGCATATATTGGTCAAGGTCAAGTGAAGCACATTGACTGTGGTGTTGGGGGGGAAGGGATATAAAAGAAGGTGGACTCTTAAAAGGTCTGGGGTTGCAGCAAGAAACTTTGATACTTTTTAACTTAATAAATCTTGACAGCCTAATCATGGCTAAGCCTTTGCAAGCGTTATTGGTACAGATGGCAAAGCTAGACATATTTAAAGAGATCTGGGCAGCCAGTGGCAGGAGAGTATTGAATCCAAATGCACTGTAGGTCTGTAGGAGAAAGTGTACGAAAGGAGGATAAAAAGCTACACAGCATTTCCATCTCTTGACATCTCCAACAGCCTAAGATACAAAATATGATAAGGCTCCTGCTGAGCTAATAAGCCTAACAAATGTCTGTGTCCGTGAAGTAGATGAAGTGGAATCAAGTAGTGGGGGCTGCGTTATGAACATAAGACAGCACCCAGGGTATAATGACTCTGCACAAAGCTGCAAGGTCAGACTGATGACAAAAACAAACAGTTAAGCCCAGTCCCCATAAGTCAGAAATAAAAAATAAAAACAGGTTTGCTGTTTACCTCCATGACATACTAAAAAATAAAAGAGATACCATTTTGAGTTGATGTTTACTTTTATGAAGTAAAAGAATCATTGAAGCTGTGGGTCACTCTTTACAAGGTAACATGATCTAAAATGATTAATTCATCTGAACACTAAAAATAGATAGACAAAAAATATAATATAATATATAATCTCTGCAGCTACACACGAAGCTTTTAGTAATTGCTAGTAGAGATGTGTCATTTATTTTATAGAAGCACACAAACAAGGCGAAAGTTGACGATTTTGTTTTCGCAGAAATCTTAGGAAAATGGCAACCTATGGAAGAAATTTGCCAAGCATTAAAAATCAATGTACATTGCATATTCCAACACAGAAGCAAATTGGCACCAGGTCACATGGGACACTATACAGTATACTTACATTTTCTCAAAATAATGGCAAAAGTCAAATTTCACAGTAACCTGGCAGAAAATGCTGTATAGAAGTGCAGGCAACGCGAACATTTGCAAAATTTCGCAATTTATTTTTAAAATAAGCAAAAAGCAGTAAAGATTTTTCTAAGCTAATTTAAAGATGTTCACACATCTCTAGCTAGTTTTTTTTTTTGTTTTTTTTTTTTCAAAATTTCAGAAATGAATTATTAATAACGCAATGTGTTTGTTTCAAATAGTGTCAGCTTTCCTTAAAAAAAACTGCAGGTATGTCTATTTTGGAGAATTTGACGACTGTAATTAGATGAGTTGGATCTTAAAATTGTGGCTCGCAAGCTTACAACGCTTTGGCCAAAGGGTTAAACTAAATGACCCTATTTCAAGAGAATATATAAGTATTTTACTGTGTATTTCTGTCATGTTGGATGTAGCATTGGGCTTCTCTGTCGTCTGTTGTTGACAAGCAAAGTAAAAGTATTTTCCTCAATGCCATGTACTTTTAATAAATATTTACTAATATTCTGGTTTAGATCAAAGCCAGTCAGCCAGGAATTGCTTTGTCTAACTCTATTTTGTTTGTGAGATGTGATCATCATTAAATAAGGTTAGATTTAGCAGGAGGGTAAA
The DNA here is from genome assembly GCF_040206685.1 of Ascaphus truei. NCBI lineage: Eukaryota > Metazoa > Chordata > Amphibia > Anura > Ascaphidae > Ascaphus > Ascaphus truei. The sequence goes on along the minus strand of NC_134484.1, from coordinate 90,087,130 downwards.
CCCACCCAATGTTTCAAACACTTCCGACATGGGTCTGCTTTCTTTCAAAGCGAAATGGAGAAGGAAAAAATATGCATGAAAATATACTTATATTCATGCATTTATACTTCTTTATTTATTTATCAATTACAATGTAAAAAAAAGAAAAAAGAAAATGACTGTGGCAGATGGAGTGCATGAAAACTGTTTTTAAAGGGTTTATACAATTTAAATCTCATAGTCAGCTTTTTGGATGTCACTTAAGTTTATTATGGTTTAGATGCCACATTTAATAGTAAGTTTTTCAGGACCATAGAAATCATAAGTGAAGTTTCTCTATTACTAATCTGAACAAACAGTAACATAATCGGAATGATAAAAAATCAGTGTAGTGGCACCTTTTTTTCAGAGCGATGTTGACACAGGATACAGGATCAGGGCCGCTGACAGGGGGAGAGATGGACAACAATCCTAGGCCAGGCGGCTGCGGGGGGGCAAGCTGGCCGGTGCTGGAATTTGGGCCCGGCCAGAGCTTGGACCCAACATCCGCGTCCAGCTGTTGGGCCTATGTTGGCTGCCGGGCCCCAGCTCTCCCTGCGGCCTGACCTATACTGAAGCTCCACCCCAGTGTACGTGACGGACACTGGGCCCAACTTCCACATTCATCCACGGGATCGGCACACACCGGTGGCCTCCTCCCAAGGTAAGGTAAAAGTTGTGTGTGTATTGGGGTTGGGTGTTATTGCCGGTGTGTATTGTGTTTTTTTGTCTGCGTGTGTATTGGGTGATGGGTGGGGGGGGTTTATTGTGTGTGGGGAGGGGGTGTTATTGAATGTGTGATGGGGATATTGTGTGAGAAGGGGGTTAGTGTGTGAGGAGGAAATGGGGGTTACTGTGTGAGGTAGGGAACGTCTATAAATATTAAACATTTAGATTTTTATTATTCATTTTTTATTTTTATTATTAACTTTTTTGTTAAAAATGTGTTCATTACAAATTCAGTAGAGAAAGGAGAAAAAAAAACTGTGCAGAACTATAATTATATTAAAATACATTATTTAATTTATCATATACTATAAGTTCTCCGCGGCAGAGATCCCAAACATCTCCTTTTATTTATTTTGCCTCTTATCCTGTTGCAGAACGTATTAGCAGCAAGAGGTTAATTATCCCAAGACTTCAACCAAAACAGGCGGAGAAGGCAGACAATGCAACTCACCACTATAAGCATTCCATGCCCATGGCCAGATGAGGAAAACAGGAATACATGAAACTCAGAAACAAACTACCCATGTTACATAACTGTAATATATACAGTGGATAGCCATTAGATAAACAATGTAATCTTCTTTCATTTCACTCCAAGTCAGAGGGATTCATTAAGATGTTTATATGATAGTCTACAATCATAAATCACAAAAGTGGAAAACGGATTAGATACAAGCCATGCTCACAGTATGTGAAAGTCGGGAGACAATGTAGGCTCCCCATACTGGAAGCACACAGCCCATGAATAGAACCCACACACATTCTATATTCTTTGAATAACCTATGGTCATTTAATTAGATATGGAAAATGTTATTAAATTAATATTCCACGAAAAATAGGACATTATTGGGCAATAATGCCCTGGCTGGAAGAGTTGAAGTATCGAGGTGAACAAAGATAACCAAGCCAGGGCATTAATGGCCAGTAATGCCCTGTTCTGAGGGGATAATTAATATTGTTGGCTAAATGCATGCTTTTTTTTTACATTTTTCATTACAAATATACACACTTTTGTACAGTCATATTGATATTTATAAATATGATATTCTACATTTTCTTATGTGCTTTTACTGTACTTGTTTATTACAATTAAATTTAAATACACTGCAGCTCCCCCTCTATATACACACACACTGCAACCCCCCTCGATATACACAAATACACATTGCACCCCTCCTCTATGCATACAAACACACAAACTCTGCAGCTCTCCATCTACACACACACATTACAGCTCCACTCCCCCTACACACATACACACACACAAACTCACTGGAGCTCTCCATCTACTCAAACTCTCACATTCACTGTAGCTCTCTATCTACTCACTCTCACATTCACAGCAGCTCTCCATCTACTCAAACTCTCTCACACTGTGCATGGTTCTCTGCAGGCAGGGAGGGGAAGGAGTCACGTAGAGCATAAAATAAAAATATAGTTACCAGAACCAGTTCGATGACAGAAAGCAAAAAAAGGGGGGATAGGGAGTGATCAACTAAGCGCCATACTAATTATATGAAAAATCGATAATTATCAGGTGGGTGCAGACTGTGAACTGAAGTGAATCAGGAAAAATGGAGAGCACACAAGACAGTGCACTCAGTAGAGAATTCACTTAAATGCACACCACTTACATATAAAATATAACCTTTATTGACATTACATAAAACATATATTACCGATAATGTAGGTGTAACCAAAATTTTAAAATAAGTTTGACGAACGGTTTGACGAACTGCCTGTCATCTGATCTAAATAGTAAGCCACTAAGTAGCGTTAAACTAATGATCTCGGATATACAGTACAAGGCAGATACAGCAGTGGTATTGGTAAACCACCTAGGACCAGGTCCTAGGGGTGGGTCCTAGGGGTGGGTCCTTCAGTTAGTGATTGGGGTTCCAGACAATCCCTTCATGGGGTTGTGAGTGAGACATGTGCTCAGTCCCTCATGGGCTGAGGCACTAATCTAACCCAGAGAGGCCTCACCTTTACCAGCAGGCCAGTACCATCCATAAGCCAGGAATTACCTTATCAACTGGGGCATACGCTGTACCAACACCAGCAGTGGCTGCTGTAATAAAGACTATCCTCATTTATACTTCTGGCTCTGCGGCAGTCTGTGTGGTAGGATGTATTAAAAGTAAGGACTGTCATAACGGGGACCGCCTTCAGCCTTGATGAAGCCCCCTATGTCTGGAGGCATTGACACCAAGAAGAAAGAACCAGAGGAATCACCAAAAGTCTACCAGTCTTCCTCTACTACATCGCAGATACCTGTGTACACCTGTGAAAAAAAATTAAATTAGATATGTGCTTCTTCAAGAGGCACTGAAGTCTAAAGTTATGTATTAAGACAGGATTGCAGAACTGTCTGAGACATGCAAATGTTCCCACAAGCGGTATTTTTATTTATAGTACACTGTACGTTGGAAGGTTTTTGTCACTTTTTATACCTACCAATTTTTATTTAATGTATGTGCTTATAAACAGATGTTTATTAAAAAAAAATGTAAATAAAGTGCTAGTCCGCCAATAACTTCTATGTCAAAACAACCTATACCTGGGGAACATGACCCAGTGTTATTATACAGTGATACAAACTGCCTCAAACAGAGCTGTATGCTCCAGTGAAATCATGCCGTTTGTAAGATGCCATGCCGCTATATTTACTGAAGTCAATGCAGTCAAACAACCCTCCTCTTTTGTAAAGTCATTAGCATGGCTGTTCTGCCTCATTTGAAAGTCATTACTGCATTTTCTTGTCTTACCCCGACAAACTGCATCACGACGTGGTACAATTTGGTGACTGTATATTTTTTTTATTAAACTATAAACAAGTAAAAGCATTATTAAATTATTTTTGTGCTTCGAATCATTGTACACATCTAACATTTGCAACAGTTTAATTGTATTTATTTAATCTTCACAATCCCATCCCTCAACCATGTGACTTTTTTTATTACACCGTTTTTTTAAATAAAAAAATTATGTAATAACACTAATTATTTTACATAATGAAAGTATATATGTTTGGAAAACTTTAAACACTTTAAATAAAACATGTTGCAAACATTGCTCTTCCCAATCATAAAAACACAGTAGAAACTGTTAGGCAATCTTACATTAGACAATCTTGAATTAAAATGTAGACATACACTTACCCTTTCATTAAATTATTACATTTTTATTTAAAAAAATGTATATACAATATTTATACATGTAAATATATATATATATATCTCTCAGTTTTTAAAGTGCACAACAAATCTACATAGATTTTACATAATTAAATAACCAGTTCAATTTGCTTAATGAAAAAATAGCAAAATGGTGTGGTGCTAAGAGCTTATAAACAGACATGACAGTTGTATTATATAAAAACAGTTCCAGTGTGAATGACCCATTTGCTTAATGGTGGAACTGCATCTTAGATTTTTTCAAAGGTTAAATTGCCAAATGAGAAGGTATATATGGTATAAAGTTATTCATTTTAAACAGTTTGTATTTCACAATTTATTAAATGCAACAGGGCTATAGAATATAGTTGAATAAGCTCATTATGAGATTTCAAAGCTTAAATTATGCTCATCATCCATACCAAACCACTTACGTAATTTGATGAAAAACCACTACAAACATTAGACAAATTACCCTATTTAAAAATTGAGGCATTCACTAGTAAAAATTCAAGGAACAATTCTGTCATCTTAGACAAGTTCTAAAATTCTCTGTATAGTACAATGCAGTTGACATGGGTCCACAGAGCATATTCTAATAGGTGTGAGTTTGTCCTTGCCAAACCACTTGATTTGATATGGTCATAAGTAGCGGAATAAAAGTTGTCAATTAGTCATATTCCATATTCAAATCATATTGTTTAAACCGCGTCTATAAAAAATGACAAACCGCACAGTTATCAGACAATACATGCAGGTTGTGTTTTGAAGCAGAGTGAAAATAACCTCGTAAGATAACGTATCATACACACTATATTAAGTGGCCATTTATGACAGAGTGTGTCAGTGCTGTGGGGTGTCAAGGAGAGACAGACTGGGCTAGGAGTTTGGTAGTATGTGTTTTGGTGCGATTTGTTAGCGAATTTTGAGTGAGTTTTCTTCTGTCCTTATATTTTGCTAGTGAAAGTGTAAGGAGTGAAGGTGTCAGGAACAGAGGTGTAAGGAGCAAAGGTGTGAGGAGCGGAGGTGTGAAGAGTGGAGGTGTGATGAGCAGAGCTGTGAGGAATGGAGGTGTGAGGAGGGTGGAGTGGAGGTGTGAGGAGCGAAGGTGTGAGGAGCAGAAGAGTAGAGTGGTGGGGAGTGGAGTTGTGACTGAGGGTAGAAGAGGAGATGGGCAGGAGGTGAGGAGGCCTGGAGAGGCTCAGGCAATGGAATGGGAGTTTTAGACACAGCGTTTTTCCGCAGCCGCCGAGGGACAATTGGCCTCAGCCATTTAGCTGCTGGCCATGAGATAGGCGATTGGTGTTACGATTAGGGGTTATGGTTAGGTTTGTTAGGGTAAGGTGTTAAGGTTTTAAGGGAAAGGGGATAACGGCTTAAGGTTTTTAGGGTAAAAAATTAGGATTAGGGTTTTTATGGTAAGGAGTCAATGGCTTAAGGTTTTTGTGGTAAGGAATGAAGGGGTCAAGGTTTAGATTAAACTGCACAAGTGCTTTGTAAAGTCCAATAAAGACCTTAAGATTAAAGAAATATGATTACACCTATATCTTAAAATTCAGTTTGACAAAGTATTGATGTCCAATAACTATAGCAACCTTCTTTTAGTATGGACCATTAGAACACATATACAGAAGTTATAATTCTATCAGCTTTTAACATTGCACAATGGTGCACAAAATGTATGTTTTAGAATTGTCAGTGCAGTACTGTAACAAAAATTGTTTATAATCTAAACCTATAGTTACATCATATCCATATTTCTGCTCCTATCTGCAACAATGACCAAATCCTCAGATAAGACATCACTAGGCCTTATCTGTTACCATATGTCAAGCCTTTTTGAGAACTGCAATAAAAGGTTCACTAAGGAAAGTGAGGGAGAAAGTGGAGTCATGCTTTAGGTACAGGAGGAAGTTCCCTAAGAGCCCTTCAACTGACACCAATGAAAGACACACTGAGCTCTATCCTCTCCCCTAAGGGTGTCTAAGGCCTTGAGGGGGAACATGACATCGGACTACTAGAGTCTGAAGAAGAGCCAGGTGAGTACTCTGACATTATTAAAGGTTCTAATATTTATTTATTTAACAATAATAACAATTTTATTTCATATAGCGCTTTTCTTCCAATGAGACTCAAAGTGCTTCACAATGACACTATAGTGCATGGTACACAGCACAGTACATCGGATTTCTACAGGCACAGTCGCTGCCCAGATAGCTTACATCCTATGTTTTTGGTGCCTGAGGCACAGAGAGATAAAGTGACATTTCCAAGGTCCCAATGAGCTGACACCAGGATTTGAACCAGGTCCCTTTGCTCCAAACTCAGTGTCATTGTTATCAGTCAGTGCCTTTACTCCTTCAAGTGTGTTATACTGAAGCAGCTACTAATGTATAAATAGAAATCGTTCAAAGTTGACATACCATTACTGGCCTATCAACAAACAAAAATAAAACATTCCTTTAAACACATCCTGTGTATTTTAATTCATGTACAACTTTAATTGGATAAGAAGTAATCTGAGTCTGAAGAAGATCCAGAAGGCAATTCAAATTGTCTAAATCCAGTCCTGCCTCAAGATATATTTTATCATTATTCATTCATATCTCTCTCTTTCCCTTTTTGTTCTCTCCCCCCATTCCTCTCTTCGCTCTTACTCCCTTTCCTCTTTCCTCCTTTCCTCTATCTCCACTTCCACTTTCCCCTTTTCTGTAAGGAATCGGGGAACACGCCCCCTGCGGCGTGCTCCCTCCTTACCTGCCGCATCTCAGTTCCCGCTCTCCTTATAGAGCATGCACGCACCCGCGGTTCCCTACTCGTAGCACGGAGCCCGGCCACCCCCGGTTGCATCACGCATTCTCTCACGCGTGGCGCGTATACGTGACGGCGTGCGCCGCCCTCCAGCTGCGAGTCAACTTCACGCCGCCTTGTGGCGTATTCTCTACCCATGCCTAGTTTCTCTGATGTCTCTCTGAATGGCATGCGCCGTCCTCTAGCTGCGAGTCAAGATTCCCTGTTGATTCCCTGTGTGGCGGGCGCTGCCCTCTTGCCTAGTTTCCCTGATGTCTCCCTGTATGGCGTGCGCCGCCCTCTAGCTGCGAGTCAAGATTCCCTGTTGATTCTCTGTGTGGCGGGCGCTGCCCTCTAGCTGCGAGCCTACCTTCCTATGCATCGCTGCCCCTAAGTCTCTTGGATCGCTCGGAGTTCGATCCTTAAGAGGGGGGTACTGTAACGATGCGTGGAACACGCCCCCTGCGGCGTGTCCCTTCCTTACCTGTTTACTTCTGATCGCCGCCCTCTAGCTGCGAGTCAAGATCCTGTGTCTTTAAGGATTCTGAAGCAAGCAACGCCATCTTGCTTTCTGGAAAACCCTGCCCTCTTCCTCCTGACAGGAAGTAAGCCTCTCTTTGACTTTCTCTTTGCATTTAGTCTTTTGCTACCAGCCCTGGTGCCTGCTGGTACTCATCACATACTGTTCCTGCCTGGACCTCCTTGGGACCTTTACTTATCTCCTGTGGATTCCGGAGGACTGGGAAAGTCACTCTTATACTACTGATGTTAGTTTACCGTCGGGTAGTGTAGGTACCTGCTTAGTAGGGTTCACCTTGACGTGGTAGCAGGCTTATAATTCCTTGGCCAATGGATTAGACTAAGAACCCTTATGTTATATTTAGTTTCACTGCACCTTGCTGTTTTTGTTACTATGCCTTTAAGAAGTCTGGACGTTCTCCAAGAAGCAATCCTTCTCTGGATGTTACCTTGTGCTCTGGACTCCATGCCATGCCCATGTTCCTGGTTTCCATTCCCAGACTCCCGTGCTGAAGCGCTGGCTTCTCAGCAACCCCCGCGTTGGTGCCTGAGTACGTGCGCACTCCCGCTCTGCTGTCAGAGCACGCGCGCACATGCAGCTGGATCACTCGTGTCTCTGAGTAGGCACCGCACCTCCGGACGCGTCGCGCATTCTCACGCGCGCGGCGCGGTCACGTGACTACGTGCGCCGATCCCAAGCTGCGCGGCAACTTACTCCCTTCGTATCCCTTGCGGCCTCCCCACCTCGCTAATGGGTCCTTCCCTTTCTCCCTGCGCTTGTGAGGAGAGCACAAGCGTGACATTTTCTTCTCTCCCTCATTCCTCTCTACCTTCTTTCCTAAAAGGAACAAATTTAGCACACGATTAAGCTAGAGCATCATAGGAATCGTCACACCATGGCGCCCCATTATAAGACTACCACACATCACCGATCTTCTTTAGTGGCTTAGAAAGTCCAGAGCTGGAGGAGCCAAGGGAGCATTCTCAAGAGTTGGAAGAGCAGGGCACTTACGGATGCTCCGAGGCATCACCAGTCCCTGAAGAAGCAGCTGAACATTCAGTCGAGGAAGAGGTGCAGCAGCGTATGCAGGAACCAGATGTAATGTTCTTAACCTGACATTCTCAGGAGCGGATGCTACAGTACTTAAGAGGTTTGTTTGAGGATATCAAAGAAAATGTCACATAAAGGCCAACAATGCTGCACTCAATGTGGTTATTCAGTATCAATATAAGCAGCTGAAAGCATAGGAGAGACAGGCTGCCGCAACAGAGAAAATTGCAAGCACTTTGTCACATTTGTGCTCTCCTCACAAGCGCAGGGAAGAAAGGGAAGGACCCGCTAGCGAGGTGGGGAGGCCGCAGGGGATACGAAGGGAGTAAGTTGCCGTGCAGCTGGGGATCGGCGCACGCAGTCACGTGACCGCGCGCATGAGAATGCACGATGCGTCCGGAGGTGCGGTGCCTGCTCAGAGACACAAGTGATCCAGCTGCACACGCGCGCACGCTCTGACAGCAGAGCGGGAATGCGCGCGCTCTCAGGAACCAATGCGGGGGTTGCGGGAAGCCAATGCTTCAGCACAGGAGTCTGGAAACGGAAACCAGGAAACATGGAACATGGAGTCCAGAGCACAAGGTAACATCCAGAGAAGGACTGCTTCTTGGAGAACGTCCAGACTTCTTAAAGGCATAGTGACAGAAACAGCAAGGTGCAGCGAAACTAAACATAACATAAGGGTTCTTAGTCTAATCCATTGGCCAAGGAATTATAAGCCTGCTACCACGTCAAGGTGAACTCTACTAAGCAGGTACCAACACTACCCAACGATAAACTAACCTCAGTAGTATAAGAGTGACTGTCCCAGTCTTCCGGAATCCACAGGAGATAAGTAAAGGTCCCAAGGAGGTCCAGACAGGAACAGTATGCGATGAGTACTAGCAGGCACCAGGGCTGGTAGCAAAAGACTAAATGCAAAGAGAAAGTCAAAGAGAGGCTTACTTCCTGTCAGGAGGAAGAGGGCAGGGTTTGCCAGAAAGCAAGATGGCGTTGCTTGCTTCAGAATCCTTAAAGACACAGGATCTTGACTCGCAGCTAGAGGGCGGCAATCAGAAGTTAACAGGTAAGGAAGGAACACGCCGCAGGGGGCGTGTTCAGCGCATCGTTACACACTTTAAGTGACAGGTGCACCATTTTGAAAAGTGGACTTCCTGTCACAAGTGGAGTAGCTCCATACTGCCAAAAAGCAGCCCTGATTTTGAAATCCATGGATGACAGTGTAACAATACTCGTCTCAAACAGGAAATGGACCCGCAGGGCTGAGGTAGGCATATGAAAGAAACGGCAAAAATAAATGCGTGGTGCTAGAGACTGTTGTCACGGGAGACCAGAACTTTTAACACCTTAATACCCGGATCCTTTGATTGAGCAAAACGTGAGATAAAATAAATTGTGATTTATTTACAAAATGAACATACATAGCTTGATCCCTACCTTTACAGTCTGCAGCCAACAGCTGCGTGGGAACTAAATAACCCACATACCAGTATCGTCAGGTTTTGCCAGTCTCTTACAGAACATGGCAGAGAGCTTCAGTATAGCAACTGAAAATGTGTGAACCGCCATCTTCCCCCACTTGTCATGCGAGACCCCTTGCTGGCTCAGCGCCAGAGAGTCTGGACCGAGTAGCCATTTGCCAGGATGGCTTATTGAACTTCTCTTCCTTTTCTCCTCCCTGCTACAAAATGGTTAACATCTCCATATCCTTGCTAACCCATAGTTAACACCTTCATCCTGGATGGCCTTTGAAGCTGATTCTTTGAAGCTCAGAGGTGGAATAGCATCCCATGCTTCCTATACAAATGGATTTTTATCCATACTAAATGCCTTTGAACAGTACTGGAATAAAAATATAAACTTTGGGAATTGTTAAAAAGCATTTTCTTTTCCCTTAATACAGAAAAACATTGTTACAATAACCCATACCGTTAAAATAGGATATGATTCTCACCCCCTTAGCCCTGGTGGGAGACACACAGACGGTCCCCAATATAATTACAGTATTACAGCCCTCACTGGGTCGCAGAGTTGATACTCTACACTTTAACTTAAAACCCCTATAACTCTCTTCGCCTTATACCTGGTGAGAGATGTACGGAACCTCCCATTGGGTTCTGGGGTTTGGGCATACGCTGAGAATGTTTAATGTAATTCAATTCCCTGCCCGGTTTTACTGTCCTGGTTTGTGCTGAAGCAGGGGGATTTGGCGGTGAGCTGCAAACTGCTTTCTAGGGAGGATTTTATCCGGTGGTCTGTGTTCCTCATGTCCTCAGGAATCTGGGGAGATTCCTGAGTACATGTTTTGGGGTAGCCCGCAACCCTGGCCCCCTTCTACCCAAAAACACCATGACAAAATGTTACCGTAAAATCACCCCTGAAACTCACGCCCTGCACATCTCCGCTGGTTGGCACTCCTGGACCAGTAAGAGTACACATACATCTTTGTTATACATGCAGTTACATGCCATGATTGGGTGGAAGAGCTGACACAATTCCCCAATATGTCTCAGGGGCACCCAGCTAGGCCAAATACCTTTATTAATGGCCTGGGTACCCCTTCACCGTCACAACCGTATACAGAATAAAGCAAAAATAATGCAATATATATAAATGGATACTCCAAAAGTGAACCCTGAATAATGTACTGCTCAAGTAAGGACAGGTACTAGGAGTGACCTCCTGGTTGGTTAACCAACAAATAGTAATGCAATGAAGGTATGGTACACACTTTATCCTGGAACCATGGAATAGAATCACTATAATAAGTACCTGATGTCCATTAATAAAGACAGAAAAACAAGTAGCAAGCAAAACACTCACTGATGTGCTGCAACGTCCAAGTCTTCCAAGGCTCCAGGTGTTCAAAGTGTGCCTCCGTCGTGGAGTGCAGGATGAGAAGGTTTGAAGAGAGTAACTAGGAGTGTTAAAACTTGAAAAAAAGAATTTATAAAAGGGAAAGTGCGTTTTCCATAAAAAGATTATTTATTGGTCATGAGACAAAAAATGGGCAATGGTGTTGCCCCACCAATGCGTTTTGAGCCAAAAGAAATGCTTTCTCAAGGTATACACATCATGTTGTCAACAATATATTTATAGGTAAGGAATAAAGTTATTAACCAATCACAAAACATAATTGGGACACACCCCATGGCACGTCAATCATCATCCATGCGCCGCACACACACCAGCCCCGCCTCGACAACCCAATCCAAGAGCCACAGTGAGCATGAGCAATAATAGTTCGCGCTTGCGCAACAACCAACTGCTAAAATGCTCACTGTGTAAGCCATAGAGAGTGCCACAGATCAGGGGAGGTTACAGACACAGGCGCGCACATGCATAACACATGCAACACAGACGTCACAAAGACTGCACCAGCACAGACAACGCTAACCCGACCCAGGTGCCGTTCACAAACACAATGGTGAGCGTCATCCTAGGAGGTATGCGCTTGCGAAGTAACTAACTCCTGGCACGCTCACCGTAATACATGAGATTCAACACCTGAAAGCAGGGGAGCGGTGTCACGTACAGATGCGCATGCCCACCAAAATGAGATTTGCCGTGAGCGCACACATGACATCCCACATGAAAAATAATAATAAAAATTTAATTACAAAATACAAAAAGACAAAAGTATATTTTAAAGAAACAAACCATCAGTGTCACTATTAACACTTATCATAAAACTAGTGTAATAACGGGTAGCGATTTAAAAAAAAAACGGGTAATAGGTACCCGGCCAAAATCAATAGTTCTTCCTGGCCGGGTACCCAGCTACCTGGTTTGACACTTACCTGACAACATCTAGGACAAAAAGCAGCGGCCCTGTGGCGGTGGAAGCATCGGAGTTGTCTTCAGTCGGCGGGGGACAGCAGGAATCCCTTACACAGCACCGCAGCAGGTAAGCAGTGTGTGTGTGTGAGCCGCCGGGGAACCACGTGACCAGAGCAGGAGATGGAGCATTCCTATTGGACACCGACCCCAACAATGAGCCTCCGCTCCTTCCCTGCTCCCGCCCGCCCCACCTCCGCACTTCCCCGCCTGCCCCACCTCCGCTCCTGCCTGCCCGCACCAACACTCCACCTCTGCTCCTGCCTGCCCGCACCACCACTCCACCTCTGCTCCTGCCCGCCCGCCGCACCGCACCTCCGCTCCTGCCCGCCCCACAGCTCCATCTCCGCACCTCCGCCCCTGCCCGCCCGCACCACCGCTCCACCTCCGCTCCACCTCTGCACCTCTGCTCCTACCCACACGCCCCATCTCCGCACTTCGGCACCTCTGCTCCTGCCCACTCCACCTCTGCTCCTCCGCTCTTGCCCGCCCACCCCACCTTGGCACATCTGCTCATGCCCGCCCCACAGCTCCAGCTCCGCACCTCCGCCCCTGCCAACCTGCACCACCACTCCACCTCCGCTCCACCTCCGCACCTCTGCTCCTACCCACCTGCCCAATCTCCGCACCTCTGCACCTCCGCTCCCGCCCACTCCACCTCTGCTCCTCTGCTCTTTCCCACCTGCCCCACCTCGGCACATCCGCTCATGCCCGCCAGCAGCAGCACTCAACCTCCGATGCATCTCGGCTCCTGCCCTCCTTCACCGCCGCTCCAACTCCGCTCCTGCCCGCCTGATCTCAACACCTCTGCACCTCCGCTCCCGCCCGCCCCACCTTGGCACATCCGCTCCTGCCCGCTCGCCCCATCTTCACACCTCTCCACCTCCGCTCCCGCCCGCACCATCTCGGCACATCCGCTCCAGCCTGCCAGCAGCAGCGCTCAACCTCTGCTGCATCTCCGCACCTCTGCTCCTGTCCACCCACACCACCTCCACTCCCACCTGCACCTCCTCCGCTCCACTTCTGCTCCTCTTCTGCTCCACTTACGCTCCACCTCCGCCGCACCTCTGCTCCTCCCCGCACCACCTCCACCGCACCTCCGCTCCACCTACGCTATATAATCCTGCTGTCTCGCACCGAAGAAAGGAGTTCCGGCGCTACTGTCTGTGACAAACTGGAAGGTACCACGTGGTGTAGCCATGTGTCTGTGAGGCTTCAATAAAGTTTTTTCTACTAACCCGGAAGTACCTTCCAGTTTGTCATGGACAGTAGCGCTGGAACTCCTTTCTTCCATGTCTTATGTCTTCAAGGCTGCACATCAAGAACCGGGGCTCAGAGGAGAGCGGGACCAAGGTCTGTGAGCTTACATAGGTAAGGTTTCCCATCCCAGCTCTGACCTATCCACAGGTCCGTCATACACTCTCCTGCTCCATTCTGCGTGACCCTATTTGACACCTACGGGTGCTGGATCTAATTGCCTGAGCGCAGGACAGGCTTTCTCTCTGCTGTCTCACACCGGCTGAAAGGTAAATCATTAGATTTTCAGCTACTCTGAAATTACCCGGCGCCGGGCCCACTTCTCATTTGCCGGGCCCGGTTAATGTCCAGGTAGCTGGAAATGTGCCGGGTAATGCCGGGTACAGGGTAATTCCGAGTTCTCGGTACACCCCTATATAAATCAGATAGTTTGTATAACAAATTGACTATACATGTGTAAATAAACACCCAGAGCTAAATGTATATGAAGCTGCAAATTCAGTAGCTGTTTTAAAGGGTACACTGGTCATTTTCAACTTCTCTGTATTTAATTTTGATTTATTTTTACCTTTATTTTTGCCTTTAAATGCTAAATAAACAGAGAAACAAAATCAAAAGATATACTACAATAATGTATATACAGTATGTATTTATAATGGCCACACAAACCATTTTAAGAATAACAACTAATGTAAGTGAATAATAAGCCCCAAAATAAATGGAAGCTTGAACATATTACTCAAAAATACCTGAATATATATGTGATCACAATACATAATCAAATCCAGTCCCCATAGTATGAGATACTGATAGATACTTTTCCCACAATAGGAACAAGGAGATACAACAACAATAGAAATGGAGATCATTATAAGTATGAGGGAAACTATATTGGACTACAACATAATAAATTCAAATAGTTGAAATATGAATAATTTGAATAATATGAGTAATTTAAATGATGTAAATGAACGAATAGGGACGGACTATAGAGACGGACTATAGAGAACAACTGTTATGGATATAAAACATAAGACAAGAATCCCTGGTTCATAAAATATGAACTTAATTGTCATTAATGGGACCTAGGTCCCAGTTTGAATTTAGACCAAATGGGACCCTTGTCTTCACAGTAAATATCCAGAACAGTTTGTGACGATCCAGGACATTTATTCTATTGCCACCCCTAATGGGCAATGGTATTTGTTCAATTCCTGAAAATGCTCCTATACCTCCTTGACTACAATAGGAAAAATGATTTGAAACTGGGTATGTTAGATCCCCCTTCTCAATGAGTCGCACATGCTCCATTATTTTCACTTTAAGAGCTCGAATGGTGCGACCCACGTACTGTTTTCCATAGCGACAGGTCAGTAGATAGACCATAAAACATGTATTACAATTAATAAATGTTCTGGCTCTATACTGCCAACCTGTCGCTGCTGACCAAAAGTTAGGCCCTGTATTCATATATTGACAAACTTTGCAGTTTGAACATTTATATGTTCCTATGGGTAGATAAGTATTCACAGTGCCAATTGTTTGAAATAAACTAGGGGGCACAAAGTTGGAAATGGTTCCTGAAAGATATCCTTTAGAGCCGGATCAACCGATAAAACATTCCAATGTAGTTTAACAATATTTTTTTATCTGTTCTGCTTGAACATTGGTGCTTTAAATGATTTGTTTTTCTTATCTTTATGAATTTTTTTGTTTTCGTTAAATAAGGTTGATCTGTCCATAAGGACAACTTCTTCATAGGCCCTATTGAGATCTGTTTTTTTATACCCTCTATTCAAGACCCTATTGAAGAGGTCTAATGATTGTCTCTCAAAGTCATCATGGTTGGAACAATTGCGCCTGAGTCGTATAAACGGTCCCTTTGGGATTCCTCTTATTAAGGGTCTGGGGTGGCAGCTGTCAGCTCTCAAGAACGTATTGCGAGAGTTAATCTTTCGAAAAATGTCACTTTGAATAGTTTTATACTGATCAATAAACAAATACAGATCCAGGTAATGGATATGATGAAAATCATAATTATGTGTAAAGTGTAAATGTGTAAATGTAAATGATTATCATTAAGGTGATTAATGAATAATAACAGTAATTGTGCATCCAAAAGGCCGCTAATTGAGCCATTATTCCATCATTATTCCAGCCAGTCTCAAACTCCAGGGTACGAAACTCAATGGAGTATTAGCCTACCGTGCGAGATCCCTGCCGAATCTGCAGGAGTGAAGCTGAAGCAAAAGATACACGTCCAGGAGACTCAAATACCAATTTGAACATATGGATGAAAGCAGGGGAGTCGCTGATCAGGGGCAATTCCCTCTCCCAAAGTGGGGAGACTCAAGCCAGTGCCTCATCAGTGAGAAGAGAAATGATGTAGGCCACCTGGGCTCGGTGCATGGTGAACATGGATGGTTATAATTCAAATTGGATAGAGCATTGATTAAATAATCCCCTGCATGCCATAGGACCCCCCGTACCGTAGAAGAGTCAGGATCCGAGGTTCTCTGATCGCAGGAGATAACGGAAGCGGTATTGGAACCGCATCTGTAGCCTTCAAGTCCGGCTGATGGGTGCCAAAGTGGGTAACTAAGTCCTGCACCACTTCACATATCTGTGCCAGTTGTTGATCGTGTAGGGCAGGGCATTGTTCAAGATCCCCCAAGTATTGTCCTTGCAGGGTAACGGCTCATCCTACCTCAGCGGGGTCCATGTTTGGGCCGAGCAAACTGTAACGATGCTCATCACAAGCAGGAAACGGACCAGCAGGGGTAGGAATATGAAAGAACCAACCTGAGCCGAGGGACAGAGTCCTCATAGAGTAGTGAGTCATAAGCCGAAGGTCAGGGCTGGCAACAGAGTTGTATAGTCGGTGAGAATGCAGAGGTCGAGGCAGGCGGAAGACAGCTGTGGTTGAGGTACGTAGCCAGATCTGGTAACGAGGAAGACAAAAGGTAAGTGCGTTGCATGTACTCAGCATGAACTAAAACTTTGCTCGGCAACTTCCTGCTTACAGGGCTGTTCTTTTAAAGGAAGCTGCCAGGAGCTAAAATGGAGGATCCTGCCACAGAGGGCGAGCTAGAGCAAAATCCCGATCCGGGCTCAGAAAACCCAGGATGGATTTTGCAAAACCTCATAGACAGTATACAGAACCCAACATATGTGGCGTCTGTATTATATTTAGTCCAAAAAGCAATTACCAACATTAACTATGGACCGCAATATTAAAAGCAACATATTTAGAGTTTATTCGTCTAATAAAATAGAATTCATATTGAGTCCTAAATAATGTTCAAATACCAAAGAAATTACAAGCTAACAGTTTGACAAGGCCAGTGAATGTACTATCTCAGCCTATCAGGGGCTCTAAGTCTCACTTACCTACTCGAAAAGAGTTATATGTCTCTGAATTCAACCTGTACCTGCTTCCCACCTCCTGCTCTGTGACCCCGTGCAAGGTGCTTCTGGGCCTAGAGAACTATGCACTTTCCTAGACATCCTCTCCTCTCCCTGTCTGGCCCTCTCTTCCCACTCTTATCTCTCTCGCTGCATCTCTGTAGCATGACTTGGAGTATACACCAAGACAGCATACAATAATCCATGTTAGCAATGAGAAAATGAGTGTTTGCGTGGGGTTTTAAATAGGCAGCTAATTATGTGCCTTTTAAGGAGTCCATCTATGATTTGGGCCAGGTAGTAAATATGAATGTTTTTGTGTGTATTTATATTGAGGTCACAATTTAATGTACATAATGAGAGTTGTCTAGAAGGGCATTAATTAGAATAGATTAGTTCATTAGATATATTAACTAAGTTACTCCATGCTCAGCAGAGCAAAATTAGCCTGTGTTGGTTGTACTAATGGAAATACGCATCTATTAAGTCAAGGGTGGCAAGAAAAATTCTGTGAGTTGTTTGAAGTGGTTTAGCCTTTTGGAGTTAATAGAACTGCAAGAAAACCAGCAAATTTGAAAAAAAAATAGATTTTGAGCTTTTTTGGTCATTCCACCCAGATTTGCTTAGCCGTAATGAAACCGCCTCTAAAAAAGCCTATCCCACACAGTTTTGACATGCGAGAAGGGCTTACAGAATTCCAAAACCTGCATATCTGATCAGAAAGAGCTCTTTCCTCATGGATATGTACAAATCGCAGCTTCTAGATTATTCCCCTCCATCTATTTTTTTTTTTTTACATTATAAGGTGCATTTGTTATTGTGAAATATAAAAAATAACGTAACATTCAGAAAACTGAATTTGTTTGTTTTTTAAAGGAGGCCAAAAAAGCATAATTTGTTGGAACATTGACATTTTCAGTTTTTACATTTAATAAAATGTACAGAATGAAGAGAAATGTGTGAGATGAAAGCTGTAAAAATGGAAGTTTAAAATGAATGCTGTATATTTAAACTAAAGTTTAGGGGTCTCGCATCTCTTTTAAAACTTAAACATTTAAAAAAAAATTGCTGCTCCCTCCCGCCCCCTCCCCCCTTTCTTTATTGTTGAATAACAAAATGTTACAACACAGCTCTGGGATGATGTGACATATTAAATCTGACCTTCTAGAAATACTAAGGCTAGGAATGTAATGGTATGTTTTATGATATATTTAATGCTATGTTCTATGATATATATACAAGCCTTTCTGATCTGTTTTGTTATGTAAAGATAAACACATGATGGCATAGTTTGCAGTTGCTACCCCCCACTCTTGCTGAACACTCAACACATTGAACCCGCTGGCATCCCCCATCCCCCCCAGTCAACACATTGAACCCACTGGAACCCCTCCCCCCAGTCATTACATTGGATTTGCCGGCACCCTCTTCCCAGTCATCAAATTGGACCCACTGCTGGCATCCCTCTTCCCAGTCATCACATTGGACCCACCGGTATTCCCCATCCCCCCAGTCATCACATTGAACCCACCATCACCTCTTACCCTAGTTTTTACATTGGACCCGCCGGCATCCTTCCCCCCAGTCATCACATTGGACCCACCAGCAGCTCTTCCTCCTTGCTTTTCCATTAAGCACACCAGAATCCCCCTTCTTCCATTAAACACTTTGCTGGGTGCAAGGTAATGGTAGTAGTCCTGGGCTGTCCTGTCAGCGGGCCTGCTGAGAAGTGAGAACCATATATTTTCAGTGTTTAAAAGAAAAAAAATCTACATAATTATGTAACCCCTCTTTCTTTTGCTATACCTCAGTCTATGAGGTGGGGCCTGAGTCTGTCCAATGGTAGTAACCCTCACACATGCGTGGGGCCAGTAAAAAGGGGACACCACACCAAGATGTACATAACAGGTTTATGAATAGAAGAAGTAGATTACCTGAGTAGTATATCAGTAGCCACTTGATCCTTATGACTAAGATCACTGTATCCAAAATACAACACTAATACATAACATCACAGTACAACCAAGCACTGTGCATGTGTGTGTTAGTCACTGTATCAGGCCTCCCAATCCTGGGTTATCAGGCCGTGCTGTGTGATACCAGTATCTCGTTGGAGCTCATGTGTTAGAATGTAAGTTGCCAGCCTGTGCTTCACAAAGATAGGTAATGCGGTACCACTTTCCTCTGACACCGCGGGGTAGCTCCTCCATCAGCCGTCGGTCTTCTGCTCTGCTTCCCTGCAGCTGGGCTCACTCTCTGATCAGTTCTCCTGCCTCCTTGGGGTACATGCAGGTCTCTCTGTGCAGGAGACTCTGCACACATCCTCACTTCCTCTGCTCCTTGCAGATCTGATCTGTGATGGTTGCCCTCTGGACTAATGGTTCACTCCCCCTCCCCCTGATAGTTCCTCCTCCTTCAACAGCCTCATTACTGGATTAGCATAGTCATATGTCCATGGAGAGGAACCTGCTAGGGGACAGTGTTCTGTTGTTGCTGGGCAGACACAGGGTTTAGATTTAAATAAGCAAGCACTTTTAGTACCTTGCCAAATCCTGAATTCTGCAATCTACAGTAGCTGAAAGTACCGTTCCAAAAGTGGATTTTTTTTAATAACAGGTGACCCTTTCCTGTCTTTTCTTTAAAAATTAGACTGTTACCAAAACTTCTGCTTTCAGCTAGATTCCATTTGTAAGTCAAATATGACACAATATATATACAGTATACACGTTTCAATTGAATTGGTCTTCCACGAAATTTGCCATTTTAAAAGTACAAAATGAGACAGGGACCAACAGATTGGGGTAGCTGACTTGATATATGAAATATTGAATGTGTACAATAAAATGAAATATATTCAGCTGTCGCAATCACTTTTCAGACTATTTCAGTCATTTTTATTATATACTTTCTGCTGTAATGGTTACTGGAAGAGAATAAAGTAGCACAAAATATTTTATCTAATGTTTTATTATGCTAAATACTAAATCTATCTAAAAACTATTTTCAACATAATGAAACACATTTTACCAGAAGTTATGAGCCCACTGGTTGTAGCTTACATGGATGAGATGGAAAATTAGCTAGAGACTCTTGACACCGTATTTCTCAGCAGGTCATTTTGTGAATGATACCAGCACATGAGGCAAACAAATTAAGGTTGTCATGGAAACTTGATTCCGCAAAACAGAAAAAAAGAAAATGCTGTGTCCTTAAAGGTTTCCAGATTCTTGTGGCTGTGTTATTGCCTTTGTTATGATTACAAAAATGTTAATGCTACTTAATAGCAAGGTGAATTAGTTCAGTACTGTATACTTTTGCTGACATCGTAAACATTTGTATTTCCTTATAGTAATGTATTCTCACGGAGAGCAAATTGAGTTATTAGCAATTAGGTAAACAGAGCTATGTAAGCTCAGAGAAAAGAAAGAAGGGGGTGACATTGATGACTAAAGGTACAGTCCCCCCACCCCAAAATGACCTATTTTGAAAAAGAAACCTTGAAAGTAGATTGACAACCTTATTATTTTAAGTTTAATGTAAGAAGGCCAAACACCTGCTGTAGAGTGTTTGCATTGCAACCTCTGCTGTTTATCCCCCCTTGCTCCACTCCACAAGATGGGTAAATCCACCCACATCCATTTCCCGGGTTTTCACTGATGTTACCCTCAAAATTTGTTTAGTGGTGGAAAATCCGCAAACGGATTTGGCTGGTTTTAATCCATGCAAATTGAACAAAAACTGCCATTGGAAACAATCCGTGGTTTGATTTGTAGAATCCAGTCCACGGGTTGCGGAATCCGCAGAGTGTATTGGTAATAATAATAAAAAAATCCGCCAAACGCGAACCGCCCTTTTTGAGATTGATCCGCTGAAATCCACAGACCAAGGGACCCAGCCAATCCGCTGCAGATTCAGATTCACCAAAACAATTCTCCCATCTCTTTCCACAAGGCAGAAAAGAGCTGAAGGCCATGCAGACTTGAGAGACTTAAAAAAGAAACCGTATGATTCTGAGCCTTTGCTCTCATATATGCCTCTTTAAAGTTGAGTAATGTCACACTTTCCAGGAAACAGGGTCACGGATGATGTATGAATAGTTCCAGTAAGGTTAACTCATGCCTTCCCTCTTCCACAGCACAAACAAGTCCTTTTGTCTTTCTTAGTTTTATTGAGGGAAATCACAGGAAGAAAAGTACTTGTAGATGTAGTGTAGGTAGAGAGTGCTTCTCTGTCTGAAGTGCAGTGTATCAAGGATGAGGCAGTGTAAAACAGAAAGGCCTCGCTGGGATAAATAGCAGGCAGTTACTCACTCAGAGTCCAGGGTGAAAAGGAAGTGAGGAGCAAGGGTCACACTAGAAGAGAAGTGAGACTATACTAACTGTCAGCAAGGACAGGGGCGTAGGAATAGCCCACTCTCAGCTAGGAGAATAGGAGATGCAGGCAACCAACACAGGCAATGTAAACACCATGTAACAATAATGTTGCCTTTTCACATGCAGCTAGCTGCTGGGACAGCGAAAATAATAGGCAGCTAAACTAGGGAGAAATTAATCCCATAAGCTGTAAAGGGAGACAGAGAATATGGAATCTAGTTCAGGACACTCCCTGTCTGGTATCAGGAGATACCACTATATTCCTGGAATATGTGGAACATATGTGCAATACAACAACATAACAATGCAAAGTTCATGTCCACATAACGATGGGATACCAGCCGGTACCACCAGCTTAAAGTCCTTTGGCCAAGGTTCTTCGGCAAAGGATGCCAAGCGGATGCACCGGTCCAGGCTAGCTGGGTGCACCACAATGTCTTTTGCAAAAGTCTCTGGTCCTGTTTCTTTTCAAACATATGGAAAAACAGTCCTTTTGTCTCTGTAGTTTCACCTACAGAGTGCATCCCCTTGTAGGTATGCCAGTCGTGGTAGCCTGTCACTCTATGACCTGGCGTTTGGCAGAAGGAGATAGCTTTTGGCTCCTTATGGAAGCGGATCAACACTTCTGGAAGACTGGTTGTCAGGTCTGGTCCAGTGAAAAGGGCTTCGTTCAGGGAGACTCCCTGGTGCTGAGCGCTGGAGCTGAACACTACCCGGATTTGATCGGGTTCCTGAGGTGGAAGACCCCAGATGATTGGAGGTACCGGCATTCTTCACCTTCCTTCAGTGGAGGTGTTGGCTTTTCGTGGCCGCTAAGGAATGTCTTCTGGATGAAGGCCACAAAGTTATGTTTGGTCTCCGGTTTCCTTTGTAGGTCGCAGCGGAGCGAAGTGAGCCCAGAGATGGCATGTTGTTTGTTGTTTAGGAGGCGTCTTCTTGGTGAATGGGATGGTAGCGGGGTCACCCAACTGCCCGATCTGTCCTTGAAGAGCTCCTTATCCCTTAACTTCTGGAATTCTCCATCTTCCCTCGATGGTACTTGTTTGTGTGCCGTCCGTTGTTGTCTGGAACGCTGTACACCCTAGGTCATTCGAACGTTTCTCTTGCACGAGAACGTCTCCACGTATTTTGACGATACTCCTTTGTGTCTCTTTGTTAACTGCCGTCAGGAGGTTGTTTTCTCCCTGGACATGATGAAGAACAGTCTCTTTTGTCCTTGTAAATCCCTTTGTGAAATGTCTCTGCGACTGTCCCTTTTTTGACGTGTGAGAGGATACCTTTTTGCCACTGTGGCTTCAACTGCAGGCGCAATCTTTTGCGGCTATGCCAACCGTGGCAGCTGGCTGCTTTGCCACTTGGTATTCTGCAGAGAGGAACAACTGTACGTCTTAGCCGTGCCATTGCTCGCAGGAGGACTTTCCGATTGTTTATTGTCTTTTGGACGATCCCTTTGTCGGTCACCTTCAGGAGGTTACTTTCTTCCTCCGGTGGAGTCGACTCGTCATCCTTGGTTGTCTGAACCACTAAGCATCCTAAGCCATTGTCACATCCCATGATGTGAGGATGTTTTTGTTGATCTCAGGGGTATGACCTTGTCTCTTCTCTTCACTTGGCCCTCCTGTCACTTGGAGATGGCCAAGACTTGGTTCAGAAAGGGATGTGTGTCCACATTCTGTTATCACCGTTCTGCGGGCGTCATTATAGTCTTGCCCGTGCCCTTCGTCAGTGCACACATTGCCCACTACCCCCCCGCTGTTTACGGACTTTATGTACCCTCAAGATGTCCCTACCGAGCAGCAGCAAGATCTTGGCGCCTTGTTCTACCGGTGGGACGTAGTTGGCTATTCCTCTGAGGTGCGGGTGATGGCATGCCACGTCTGGTGTGGGAATCTCGTCCCTGTTTGCGGCCATGTGGTTGCAGTTGATGAGTGTGGGGAGAGCTATCTTCACTCTGTTATCCACTGAACGTATGACGTAACCGCTTGCTCTTCTCCCTGTTGTCTCAGTTGACCCTGCACAGGTTCTGAGGGTGTAGGGTAAGGCATTGTCTAGTGAGTTGAATAAGTTGAAGAATTCCGTCTTCGCCAATGATCAGTTACTTTGATGAGGATTGCATACATCCGAATAGCCTTCTCAGGTTGTCCCTGGGGGTGCACTGCGACAAGGCATATTTTGGAGCAGGACAATTTGTCACTTCCTTTTCCGCAAACCTCGGTGCACTGAGACGTGACAGATGTTGGCTTTCCTTCTCCTTCCTCCCCGCCATGCTTCGCTAGGGAGGATGGGTTGTTGAGTTGGTGGAGTGTCAGAGCCTCTGGATGTAGCGATGTTACGTGCTTGTCACTTTTGCACACTACACATTTGATGTCTTCTATACAGTCTCTGGC
Source organism: Ascaphus truei (assembly GCF_040206685.1). Classification (NCBI taxonomy): domain Eukaryota; kingdom Metazoa; phylum Chordata; class Amphibia; order Anura; family Ascaphidae; genus Ascaphus; species Ascaphus truei. The sequence goes on along the minus strand of NC_134484.1, from coordinate 90,063,587 downwards.
TAGGTGAGTCGTGGAATTGCAGCACCTGAAGCAAACTCCGAATTCTCCGAGTAACTTCTTGCTTTCCTCTAGGGACTTCATCCTGAACCCCAAGCACCTGTTAAGTGGGCGTGGATTCTTGTGTATGGGACATTCCCTGTTTGGGTCCCTTGGTTCCTCGTCTCCGGTGACCGACTGATCGGGAGTAGTTTGGGTTGTGGGGGACACGTCCGTCCTGTGGACCAAGATGGGTGTTTGAGTGTTACCGTATCTCGCCACTGGTCTCTCATTCCTCAGGATGCTTGCACTGTATGTGGTTTGCGCACCCAAGATGAAACTGGGATCGTTCCTTGTCCTTGCCGCTTCGCGTTCGAAGCTCAAGAAGAATGAGAATGGGGGGAAGGCGACTTGCTTCTCCCCTTTGTATTTGGAGCCTTGTGAAATCCATCTTTCTTGGAGGTTGTAAGGTAGCTTCTCCAAGATGGGTCTCACTCCGCGAGCCGAGTCTAGGACGTTGAGACCTGTCAAGGAATGGTCTGTTCTCGCAGACTGCAGCTTCTGTAGCAGGTCCCCGAGCTCTAGTAACTTCGAGTAGTCTTTAGCTGTGATCTTGGGAAAGCTGTCAACTCTTTTGAAGAGCACATCTTCGATTGCTTCGGGGCTACCATAGCACTCTTCTAGCCTTTCCCATACTAGGTCAAGACCTACTTGGGGGTAGTTTGCATTTGCCACCCGAGTCTCTTTGCGTGTTCCATGGATTCCTTTCCCAGCCATTTGTCTAGCAGCCTGAGTTCTTCCATATCTGTGATGCCCAGGCTCTTGATTACGTCTTTGAACGCGAACTTCCACATACGGTAATTCTCGGGACAGTCATCAAAGTTGGTAAGTCCTGTTTGCACCAGGTCACACCGGATCATGTACTTGGCCATGTCTGTCAGGCCTGAGGCATCGGCGTGTTGGTCACGTTCGGAGGTAGTTGCTGGGAGGGTCCGTGCGGTCGCCTCTTCCTTGGCGTGGACGCGTGACAACTGCTGGTCAGTGTGAGGGGCTGTGTTCCCCCGTGTGGGTGTACATGGATTGCGAGCCTGTTGTAGTGCATCCGTGTGCGCGCTGGCGTGTGGATCGCTGTTGCGGCTGTGGCTATCCCAGGCAGCATATACCATTGAAGGAACAGCGTCTTCTCCTCGTGGACCTACCAAGTCATCGGTGTCTGTGGAGTCACTCCCTTCGTGTTGAGATGGTGCGCTGGTGTTTATACTGAAGAGGCTCCTTGCGTAGTCTTCGGTGCGTTGGACTGGATCCTCTGAGGCTATCCGTCAGTACAGTTGCTCCCCGCCGTCCTTTCGCACGGGTGCTTCTAGGACTTCAGCTTGGGCTATGGCGGCGGCTTCCTTCTCTTGATTAAGTGCCTCTAGTTCCGCATCAAATTCGGCTTTCCTGTGCGTAGTGGCTGCGGCAGTAGCGGCGTTAGCGGCGGCAGTAGCGGCGTTAGCGGCGGCAGTAGCAGCGGCGGCATTAGCGGCATCTGTCTGTTCCTCTTCTTCTATGCACGCTCTTTCTGCCCTTACTGCTGCCTCTCCCCGACCATATTCGGCCCTGGCACATGTGGCCTCTGCAGTGGCTCGCACCTTGGTAGCGCTTGAACTTGCACTGGACGCGTTAGATTGCGCTGATCTTGCTGACCTTGACAAGTGCCTGGTTGCGCTTGAGCGCTGTGATGCGGTCTCCAGGAGGAGCTCTTTTCTCTCGCTTTGGGCGTCCGCGATGGCGGTTCGCATGTGGCTGTCACGTGTCAAGTCAATGTTATTTTGTAAGTCTCTTTCTTGCAGGCTTTCGTCGGTGTTGGCTCTGGTCAAGTAGGTGATGTATGTCTCTGACAGCCCTTGGTAGCATGAGTGGTTAGACTTTATTTGAATAATTGGCTGCACGAGCTTTTGTGCATTATCGCCAATGCAAACAACATTGCGTAACTCTAGTGCGGTTCTTTCCCAGGCCTTTTCTAACTTGGCGTGGTGCGCTTAAATGTCAGCCTCATATTTTTCACTGGCCTTTTGTGTCAGTGTGACTATCTGTTTAGGCCTTGCGTCTGCCTGCGCCTGTTGCTGTTGCGCAGCCGTCTCTGTGTCTGAGTGGTCACTCTCCTGCATGATGTCTGGTGAGGATCTGAGTTCTGCCATGCTGTAGGTGTGTGTAGGCCTTTAGCTAGTGCGTCTGGGGTGCGGTCTGTTACCTGCATCAGCGATGGGCGACTGTCTCAGATGATGCCGAGCGGTGTTCTGCAGCGTTCAGCGTTGGGTTAGCTGTACTCACAGGTGTCCGGTGGCTCTGACCCGTGTCCTGGCGGGTGTCCGGTGGCGTGGTTGGTGGTGCGCAGGGGTAGGTGAGATGGTAGCTCCTCGCTATGGAGCTGTGCAGAAGGTGAACTCCGACAGAAAAAGGCGGTCAAAGTTCTGTGTAAGATGCACTGTCTGACTGCAGCGCTGCTGCCTTATGTGAAGTTGCAGGCTCTGTGAGCAGTGTAAATCTGCTTGCTTGTTTGTAAGGCTGCAGGCTGTGTGCCGTTTGCTGTATAAAGTCTGCTGCCCTGTCTGGCAGTGTAAAGCTGCTTGCTTGTCCTGGGGTGCAGAGACTATTCTGTATTAGCATAAAGTCTTTGAGTAGCAGCTCCTGTGTGATTCCCCAACACACGGTCTCTGTTTTACTTTCCTGGAACTAGGGTCACGAATGATCTATGAATAGTTCCAGTAAGCTTAACTCATGCCTTCCCTCTTCCAAAGCACAAACAAGTCCTTTTGTCTTTCTTAGTTTTATTGAGGGAAATCACAGGAAGAAAGGTACTTGTAGATGTAGTGTAGGTAGAGAGTGCTTCTCTGTCTGAAGTGCAGTGTATCAAGGATGAGGCAGTGTAAAACAGAAAGGCCTCGCTGGGGTAAATAGCAGGCAGTTACTCACTCAGAGTCCAGGGTGAAAAGGAAGTGAGGAGCAAGGGTCACACTAGAAGGGAAGTGAGACTATACTAACTGTCAGCAAGGACAGGGGGGTAGGAATAGCCCACTCTCAGCTAGGAGAATAGGAGATGCAGACAACCAACACAGACTGTGTAAACAACATGTAACAATAATGTTGCTTTTTCACATGCAGCTAGCTGCTGGGACAGGGAAAATAACAGGCAGCTAAACTAGGGAGAAATGAAACCCATAAGCTGTAAAGGGAGACAGAGAATATGGAATCTAGTTCCAGGACACACACAATGGGAGTGGCTTATCAGCCTTGTTATGTTCTGTTTTGCTATCCGGTTTCAGGAATAAAACACACTATTAAAAATAGTAAGCATGGAACAAATTGGAGGCTGAAAACAGACACCCTATTGTATAGTTTAGTAAAGACATAATTTATGTATAATACACCAACATGTTCTACAGCATAGTATAATTCAGTGTGAAGTCAATCACAATAAGATGACAACTCTCACATGCTTGTACAGTAAGGAAAAACATTATTTAAGGATTGAACAATCTAGATGAAGAGAGGTAGTGGAAACATGGGGTAAAGTGAAAGAAAGAGGTTGGTATGTTTGTAAATGTTCGTTGCCATGTAGCTAGCAGTTGTGATGTTCTTTTCCTGATAACAGTTTCTATTGTAAGTACTATTTACAAGGAAGAAGGAAGAAGGTTGGAGATACCAAGAGAATGTTTTATACTGTAGGCTTCCCTGAGTTTTCAGGATTGGATATCTTAAAATGTGTGAAGGGTGAACCTGTTGTGGGTAAGGTTATTCCTTAAGTATTTGATTAACACACACATTCCCAGCTAGCTCAAAATCCTACACCCACCACATCATGAATATATATTTATGTCAAAAAGAGTGCTACTTGGCGTGGCAAATCTATACAACAAAACACAGGGTTGCCCAGTGCCACATCCAATTGACAAAACATAAAAAGTAATAAGTATAAAGTTAAAATACTTCAATAATATTACATCAATAATAATAATATTTATTTGGTTATTTAGTTAAACCCTTTGGCCAAAGCATCATAAGCCTGCAGCCTTTGCTGCAAAGAACAGGGTCTACTATGGTTCTTTTCCCTCATACAGAGGTAAAGGGAAGGGTTCACAATGTAGTGTAGGACCTGCATTTATTTTGGTTATACCTTGACGTGGTATGAAGGCTTATGATGCTTTGGCCAAAGGGTTTAACTAAATAACCAAGTAAATATTATTATTATTGAAGTTTTTAAACTTTATACTTCTTACTTTGTATGTTTTGTCAATTGGATGTAGCATTGGGCACCCCTGATTTTTGTTGTATATGTAGCCCTTGTACCCCCCCCCCCCCCCCCCAAGTGTGATTGGGGTGGATATGCTTCTTCAGCTACTTCACTAGGGGTTGGGCTGTACCTGTTGGTATTCAGGAGGGCTGAGTGCTCCGCGATGTTGTGAGGAAAGACAGGACAGGATCACAGGTTACCTTTTTTCTTGCTTGGTGTAGCGCCTCCAATCAGCATGGATCCTCTGTGATGGCAGGGGATGACCTGACACCTCTTCTTCTTTTAACAGACAGTGAATCACACTCCTTTATATTTTCTTGGTCTTTATTGCATGAAGATCATATAACAGAGCCACTACATTCTTCCCTTCTAGCTGTGCCCTGCCTCATGCTTTAGGCCCAGATCAGGCCTGTTTAACCTCTCCCCACATCTCCTTATGAGATAGAGAGCAGATGTTGCTCAGTTCATAGAGAGAGGAGAGAGAATGACAAGGCCCCAGAATTTAGGAAAGTGCCAATATTTATATCCTTTGGGGAGTGGCTGTAACTATGACTCATAACAAGCCAGATCTGGATACTGATAGGCCATCACATCCAGTGTGTGGTCCATTCAGTACCCACCCCTCAGGTTGACACTCTCTTGCTATTGCTAAGGCCCACCCATGGATACTTACTCATCCAAGTCTGCAAAAGCACACAAGGCCTTAGGAAGGAATTATCCCATCCACTGCCTGCACCTAACAGGGCTTACATTGGTAGGGCCCAGGAAAAGACATAGCGACCGGGAGGCTATGCTATATAAACATTTGCCACGCCCAGTAGCACTCTTTTTGACATAAATATATATTCATGATGTGGTGGGTGTAAGAGTTTGAGCTAGCTGGGAATGTGTGTGTTAATCAATTTCTGACTGGTAACAGTTGTATGGAAGTAGGTGGCACCTCCCCCCAGAGCTCACTCCTCACATTTTTATCTTGGTGTCAGGAATCGGCGTTCTCCTCGCTTCCCACACAGAGCACTCCCTCTCCGCAGGGAGCCCCTGGACACACAAAACAATCCTGCCTTACCGGCCTCCACGGCTCCTCGCCCCTGCCTCCGTCGCGGGATCACTCCCCTCGGCGATTCCTCTGCTCAGCGCCGGGCACGCCCACGCCCTCCTGCACGCACACCTACACGCACGCCAGCCCCAGACGTTATGTGCATGCATTCCCAGCTTACAGAGCACACGCCTAACAGAGCACTTTTAACCACTGCTCCTGCAGTGAGGCGTCGCCCCCAAGCATCACACAGTTCCATGCAAATCAAGGATTACACTCAGCTGGGCTGTAACACCTCCCTCCTATCAGGGAAGACTCCTTGCAGTCCTCCAGGCCTGCCCCCTTTTCCCATTGACCTGCCCAGCTTTTTTATGCCTGTGCTTCCCATCACTCGTCGCTCGACATAGTCTCTGTATGGAAGTACTTCTGGATTCTCTCAGTGTTTTCACAGGTTCTGACGCGGCTTGTACGACTACCCCCTCTGGCTCTCGATCTCGGCACCCCTTGGACAACGGTCACTCTTGTAACCCCTTGAACACGGCTTGGACTACGACCTATCTCCACTCTCCCCTCCCTGACCTCGGCAAGGCATTCATCACTCTATCTCTACAACCGGTACCGGCAAGTATTGTCTACCTTACTACACCTGGCCTGGCAACGCTTCATACCACACTCCGGACACGCTCCCTTTGCTGTGGGTGCGTGTATTACCACTTCCCCCTTCAGCTCAGGGGACGGGTCTGGTCTGCAGGCAGCACCGGCGTAACACTTGGGAGGTTTTTTCACTTTGCTGCAAAGAACAGGATCTACTATGGTTCTTTCCCCTCATACAGAGGTAAAGGGAAGGGTTCACAGTGTAGTGAAGGACCTGCATTAATTTTGGTTATACCTTGACGTGGTATGCAGGCTTATGACGCTTTGGCCAAAGGGTTTAACTAAATAACCAAGTAAATATTATTATTATTGAAGCATTTAAACTTTATACTTATTACTTTATATGTTTTGTCAATTGGATGTAGAATTTGGGCACCCCTGTCTTTTATTCCTTAGGTATGGCTGAGGAGGTGTTAAGAGAGGAGTAGAAGAGAAGCTCATAGGCACATTGAAGTGTGAATATGGTATTTATATTATTGATGCCAGGCATAAAAAGAGCTCTGTGTGAGATAAATAAATTATCAGAATTTTGAAGAGACTGTAGAGGAGACAGATGGGAGAAGACCAACTAGATTATACAGAAAATTAAACTAAAAGAAAATTAAAGTAGTCACGTGAGTGGATTCAAATAGTGGTTCTTTCTGGGGTGAGAAAAAGATGGATTCTGTCGATACTGTGGAGGTGACAGCGACAGGGTTTGGTAAAGTACTCTTTTGCCGGGCTTCACTAAGCTTTATGTCAATGGCAGTTAACGCCGGATCGAGGTGCAATACCTCACATCATCGCTTCGTGAATTTCTGTGGGATAATAGATTGTAGTAGTACAGACATCGTGAAACTACTCAAGTGACAACCCTGGAATAGGTGATTTTAGGTACTGTATATTCTTCAAGATTCCAATATCATAAGTGATTGGAATTTAGTAAATAGCTTGCAATTACGTAATCTGGCAGTACTTATTAATTTACATGCCCCTTCCTAGATTTTTTTATTTTTTATAATGAAACAATAAAAACCACAATGTTGCTTGATTATCGACTGAGTAAAGGATTGAGTAAACTAGCCAATGTTGAATGATAAACATAGCGTGACTTCAGTCGACAGCAAAATGACCACTCTGATCATTAACAGAAAAATATTTCACAAATATATAGGTCAAAATTTTACTGAATGTGGCTACATATTAGTGAACCATTCTCAAGCTTGAAATCATTGATATTAAAAAAAATGTTTTACTCGATTCACCTATTTATATTTTGATTGAAAAGATTAACACGGTTTCAGCTCTGCGGGTACTACTAAATTTACTTAATTCATACAGATTTTTATACAGATAATTTTGCCCTTTTGCACTGGAAATTCAAATTAATAGAATAAATTGACTATGTTATGCCATTTTTGGTCATTTACATGGAAACAGAATACAAACGTATTTTCCACTCTAATCCTTATAACACAAATCCATTCTTTTTAGTATTAAAATAATAATAAAAGCAATTAAAGCAACAAAAAAAGTATGTAAATGAATGTAGAAATCACACAATTTATAGTTATCTGATGTGCTGAAGCATGGTCGGGGTACATTATGGTTGCATGGTAAAGTATTTTCTTTAATTTTGTTGCAGCCTCATAGTGTGCTGCTACCGTTTTTAAAGAAGCCTATCTTTCTTAGAGCAAAGCAAATGATGTATGACGGCCTCTGGGAATGCTGAGAAGGCAGAAGCAGTAATGACACTCTCGATATCCTCTTCAGCTCAAAAATCATATCAAGTACATTTGGTCCATTGCACCAAAAATACCATGCACTGCTAGCTATACAATGTCCTGATTTCCCTTGTATATTGAACTGCCTGACAGAATAGTTAAATAATTATTGTGGTTTAATGTGAAATAAAAATGCATTATATATTTATTTTTTTAGCTGTAGTCATTTGTATTCTCTGTTAGGGACACCTCCTGTTGAACCACCATTATGAAAAGATGCCTTCTAAAAGCAGAAGTAAAACGAGGACAGCTGGTTTACAAGATGTGTAAGACAAATGGCAGAATATTGGCACTTTTAAGGAACATTAGGTTGGCAAACAATAGATAACAGTTAACCAATAGATTGGAAGCTCACCTTGGCAGGGACTGGGTCTGTAAAAATTATATGTGCTGCTTACAGTGCACTGTATTGTAATTGTGAATATTGTTTCCCATGGGGGGAAAAAACACTATATGAAATAACGTTATTATTAACAGATTTATTGAGTGGTTGTCCAAACCTCATCATAGTTACATAGTTACATAGTAGATGAGGTTGAAAAAAGACGTACATCCATCAAGTCCAACCTATGCTAAATTTAGACAACAGATACTTTATTCTATATCTATACTTACTTATTGATCCAGAGGAAGGCAAACAAAAAAACCCCATTAAGGGGAAAAATTAATTCCTTCCTGACTCCAAGAATTGGCAATCGGATTAATCCCTGGATCAACATCCTTCCCATGTATACTTATTTGGTATATCCCTGTATACCTTTCCCATCTAAAAAGATGTCCAACCTTTTTCTGAACAAATCTATTGTATCTGCCATCACAGTCTCCATGGGTAATGAATTCCACATTTTAACTGCCCTTAATGTAAAGAACCCTTTCCTTTGTTGCTGGTGAAATTTCCTTTCCTCCAAACTTAAGGGATGGCCTGAGTCCTTTGTACTGCCCGTGGGATGAATAGTTCTTTTGAAATCTCCTTGTATTGTCCCTGAATATATTTGTATATAGTTATCATATCCCCTCTAAGACGCCTCTTTTCTAATGTAAATAAATCTAATTTAGCTAGCCTCTCCTCATAAGTTAGAATGTCCATCCCCTTTATTAATTTGGTGGCTCTTCTCTGCACTCTCTCTAGTTCCATAATGTCTTTTCTTAGGATTGGTGCCCAAAATTGTACTCCATATTCAAGGTGTGGTCTTACTAATGCTTTGTAAAGGGGCATAATTATGTTTACTTCCCTTCCATCCATTGCCCGTTTGATACAAGATAAGATCTTGTTTGCCTTTGCAGCTACTGCATGACATTGGGCACTATTGCTAAGCCTGCTGTCTACAAGCACTCCTAAATTTTTCTCCATCAAGGATTCCCCCAATATATCTCCATTTAATTTGTAAGTCGCCTTTTTATTCTTGCATCCCAAATGCATAACCTTACATTTATCTGTATTAAACCTCATTTGCCATTTACCTGCCCACGTTTCAAGTCTCTCCAAGTCCTTCTGAAGAGAAATTACATCCTGCTCTGATTCTATTACCTTACACAATTTAGTATCATCAGCTAAGATGGAGACTTTGCTCTCGATCCCAACCTCAAGGTCATTAATAAACAAGTTAAAAAGCAGGGGTCCCAGTACCGATCCTTGAGGTACTCCACTCACGACTTTAGCCCAACCTGAAAAAGTTCCATTTATGACAACCCTCTGTTGTCTGTCCTTTAACCAGTTTTCAATCCAGGTGCATATATTATTACTGAGTCCAATTTTCTTTATTTTGTACATCAACCTCTTGTGTGAAACCGTATCAAAAGCCTTTGCAAAATCTAAGTAGACCACATCAACTGAATTACCCTGGTCTAAATTCCTACTTACCTCCTCAAAGAAACAAATAAGGTTAATTTGGCAAGATCTATCCTTCATAAATCCATGCTGACTATTACTAAAAATTTTGTTTTCCATTAGGTATTCCTGAATATTATCCCGTATTAAACCTTCAAGTAGTTTCCCTACTATTGAAGTCAGGCTTACAGGTCTGTAATTCCCCAGGTGTGATCTAGCTCCCTTTTTAAATATAGGCACCACATCTGCTTTACGCCAATCTTGTGGTACTGAGCCTGTGGAAATGGAGTCCTTGAATATTAAATATAATGGTTTTGCTATTACTGAGCTTAACTCCTTGAGAACTCTTGGATGTATGCCATCGGGGCCAGGTGCCTTATTTACATTAATTTTTTCAAGTCGCTTATGAACTTCTTCCTTGGTTAACTAATTGGTCATTAATATGGAGGTTGTGGCTTCCTCCTGTGGCGCTACTATTGAAATTGATTCTTCCCTGGTAAACACAGAGGCAAAGAATTTATTTAATACCTCTGCTTTTTCCTTATCTTCAATAATCTGCCTACCCATCTCACACTGAAAGGGTCCAATATTTTCTTTTCTCATTTTTTTGTTATTAAGGTACTTAAAGAACTTTTTAGGGTTGACCTTACTTTCTATTGCAATCCTTTTTTCATTATCCATTTTTGCTAATTTAATTGCCCTTTTGCAATTTTTGTTACATTCCTTATAATTCTGATACGATGTCTCTGTCCCTTCTGACTTAAAGAATCTAAACGCCTTCCTCTTCTTGTCCATTTCCTCCCCTACCTGTTTATTTAGCCACATTGGTTTTGACTTTTTTCTTTTATACTTATTACCCAAGGGTATACACTGATAAGTGTGCTTTTCTAACAATGTTTTTAAGACTGCCCATTTATCTTCTACATTTTTCCCTGCAAAAACATCATCCCATTGTATTACTACTAGATTAGACCTCAGTTTATTAAAATCTGCCTTTCTAAAGTTTAAAGTCTTTGTTGAACCCAAGTAATCTGTTTTTTGATAATTTATTTCAAATGAGACATGTTATGATCACTGTTACCCAAATGTTCCAGGACTTGAATATTTGTTATTACTTCTACATTGTTTGATATGACCAAATCCAGAACTGCCCCTCTCCTGGTTGGTTCCTCAATCATTTGGGTCATATAATTATCTTTAAGCACCCCCAAAAAACTGTTTCCTTTTGTTGTAACACTAATCTCATTGCCCCAGTCTATGTCTGGATAATTAAAATCCCCCATTATGCAAACATGACCCAGTTTTGATGCCTTCTCCATTTGCAAATGTATTTTAGCTTCCTCAGGCTCACAGATATTTGGTGGTTTATAGCATATTCCCACAAACATTTTCTTTATACTTTTACCTCCACTGCTAAATTCTATCAACAAGGTCTCTACATTTTCATCATTCCCTTCATAGATATCATCCCTTATAATAGGTTTTAGATCTGGTTTAACATATAGACATACTCCACCTCCCCTTCTATTTGTTCGATCCTTCTGAAAAAGAGAATTCCCCTTTAAATTAACTGTCCAGTCATGAGTTTCATCCCACCATGTTTCAGTAATGCTTATGAGATCATACTGCTCCCTTGTAGCTATTAATTCAAGCTCCCCCATTTTATCTGTCAGGCTTCTTGCATTAGCAAGCATGCATTTAAGTTTTTTTCAGCCTGTACTATTATCTTATCTGCTCCTTCCTTTCTGCTCCCACTTGGTTTAGTCTTTAGAAGTTTTCTAGTATTATCTCTATTTACTATGGGTATCTCACTGCTTGTCAAACTTGCACTTGCCCCCATTCTACCTTCATACCACCTTGTATCCTCATCTATTCCATTTAGTTCATCATCTGTTTCATTCCCCTCCCCCCTCCATCCTAGTTTAAAATCTCCTCCAACCTTTTTAGCATTCTCCCCCCTAGCACAGAAGATCCCTCTTCATTGAGGTGCAATCCGTCCCTAGAATATAGTTGGCACCTCTCAGAAAAGGAGTCCCAGTGCTCTAAAAACCCAAACCCCTCCTTCCTACACCACTTTCTTAGCCATGCATTAACCTCCCTGATCTCTGTCTGTCTCCCTGCGATAGCGCATGGCACTGGTAGTATTTCAGAAAATACTACCTTGGAGGTCCTTGCCTTAAGCTTTTGGCCTAGATCCATGTAATCATTTTTTAGGACCCTCCATCTTTCTCTAACTTTGTCATTGGTGCCAACATGTACCAAGACCGCCGGGTCAATCCCAACCCCCCCCCCCCAACAATCTGTCTACCCGATCCGCAATGTGCCGAACCCGAGCACCCGGGAGACAATAAACTGTTCGGTTCATGCGGTCCCGTCAACAGATTGCCCTATCTACCTTCCTAATAATGGAGTCCCCTACCACCACAATATTTCTTTGCATCTGAGCATCCTGAGTCCCCACTGTGCTAGAAGAACTATTCCCCTGGCTGCTAGAGGAATTAGTCTCCCACAGCCTTGCCATTTCTGCAACAACATTCCCAATATCTTCACTCAACATGGCAAATCTATTGGGATGTGTCAGCTCAGAAACGACTTGCCTCTCCCTATTGCCCCTGCTTCCAATCTAACTGTCACCCAGCTACCTACCTGCTCCTCACTAACAGCAACTAAGCTACCTACCTGCTCCTCACTAAAAGCGCCACCATCTGCACCACTAGTCGAAGCAAGGCCCTGCTAAGTGAGCTCTAATTCCCTTTCAAGATTGCCAATGTCCCTCAATATTGCAATTTGCCTCTTCAGATCTGCAATCTCTGATTTTAAAGAGACCACCTGCTCACACTTCTCACAGCGGTATGCTCCTTGGAACAGCTGCTCCAAGTGCACATACATGTGGCAAGATGTGCATTGAGTGGCATTTTCAATCCTGCTCATTCTAGCAACTATGAAGTTTAGAAGTACTAACAGTAAACTGTACTTCAATAAATATTACTGCTTCCTTGTTCAAACTGCTTCTGGTTCTAACTGCACACACTTTAACCAACCAGCACTTCAATCAACCACACAGATCAATCAGTACACGCAAGCTTAGGATTCGTTAGAAGCCTCTGTTTAAATAGGGACACCCACCAGGTGTGTTAGATTATCAATTAACTAACCCCACCCACTGCAGGTGTGTTAGGCCAGCCAATTAACCAACCACACCCACTCTGCCTCAGGCAGGAGAAAGGGAAAAAAAAGTTACATGCTTCAAATTACAGCACACTCTAAAAATAGATTAACCCACTGCACACTCCCCAAAAACAGCCACCCCTGCTAGTATACCCAGTACTTCCCTTTCCTTCTGGTTCTAACTGCACACACTTTAACCAACCACACAGATCAATCAGTACACGCAAGCTCCAGGAAGACGCAGTATGGCAAAGCACTCAGATGCACACTACTGTATTCACCAAGCCATCTTATGATTTCCAACATAGGAGCTAGTGCAAAAAATTTAAATAAACTAGCACCTTATTTATTAAAAAAAAAAAACAATCCCATTAAAAGCAATGGGTATATTTCCTTTAATAAGTTTGGTGCAATTGTTATTTTGTTTTTTTTCCCTAATTAATGAGCTGAGTGACTTTAGTAAAAAAAAAAAAAAAACAACAATAAAAACAGCATACTCCACAAGATGCTACTCCCACTGCACCTGCTGAAAGCCCTGTTTCGAAAGGAACCCCTCCTCATCGTGTTCCCGAAACAAGGGGAACAGACAGTGACACTGCTTCATGAGCCTGTCTTGACACGTTCAAGGCAAACACAACATATGCAGCAGGATGATGTGTCCTTATAGCAAAAGGATGGCTGAAGTCTTGGAGAATGTGCTGTCACAGCTTGATAGTGCTGTCGGCAGCATGTCAAGTTCTCATCACAGCATCTCTGACAATCTTGCGGACCATCATGATGCTGTGAGATCACTAATCCAGCTGCAGAGGGAACAGTTTCATCAGTATTGATCGCAACTCTGGGTGCAGCAGCTTCTGAATATGCACCTGGCACAGATGATGGCAGCTCTGAAGTCACTGGCATCTGTGGCAACTATGCTGCTTGAGTGTCAGTGTGCCAAATCCAGTGTATAGCATGCTGACACGGGTTCCAGCTCACATGGTTCTGCTTCCTCAGTCTCGCAACGTTCCTCATCAAGTCAACACTGAGCATTCACTTCACTGATTCAGGAGCAGGCTCACTTCAGACTCACTTCAGGGCAAGAAGTTCATTAAAATTATATTTAATAGCCACTCATGGCTCTGTTCTATATATTTATTATTATTATTATTATTATTATTATTATTTTTAAATCTAAGTTAATTAAATTCAAATAATGACAGTATCAAGTTAAAAAAGTTCAGAAATTCTTATAATATGCTTTTACATTAAAAATAGCAAATTGTAATATAAAGTTACCCTCCGGTACTATAAGACACTTAAGTCAGACTAAATCAAGTTCCATTAAAACAAACGTAATATCTCGTTCCATAAAAAAAATCAAATTAATATTTGTAACGTTGGAAAAAACGCACAATGGGAATTGCATTATATGATGCGATTAATATCGCATTGCCGTTAAAACGACGGCAACATAATTGAATAGTGAAAAAATGGTGACAAAACATTTGCAAGAGGATCCTATGTAGGAAACTATATAAACCAATGATTTCATGACACACACTGGCATTACTGATGGGGGGTAGAGAGGGCACAATAGGAGAAAGGAGTTGAAAGTGTTTTTGATATTCTGTGCTATTTGTTTTAATCGTGGAAAAAAATCACCCGACGCTCTTAATGTGTATATACCTTCAGTGAAATACAAAGTAAGTGACATATAACCATATAAACATGAATAATTATAAATGTGACTTAGATTTGTGAAATCATGATAAAAATATATTAAATATGACCAGTCAGCTCTGAATCCAAAAAGGACCGTCCTATGAAGTCCTGGAAGTGGCAATCTTGGAAATGTGGGGAGCGCAGAACCGGAAACAAAACGAAAAATACAAAATAGTGTAATACTGTATCAAATGTGGCAAGTTACATAGTTACATACAGCTCAACCCCGTTATGACGCGATCCGTTACAACGTAAATACGCTTATAACACGATGCAAGCGTGGCTCCCAATTTTCATATTTATGAATACTTCACAACACGATTATTTATATCTTAAATACTTTATTGTACAATGAATACAATTGTACATTATTTCTAAAGCGATCCGCTTATAACGCAATGTGATTCTTTGGACCCCAAGCACAGCGTTCAGTATATGGGGGTTGAGTTGTAGTTACATAGTAGATGAGGTTAAAAAAAGACATGCGTCCATCAAGTTCAACCTATGCTAAATTTAGACAACAGATACATTATCCTATATCTAAACTTACTTATTGATCCAGAGGAAGGCAAACAAAAAACCCCAGTGACATAAAAAGATGTCCAACCTTTTTTTGAACAAATCTATTGTATCTGCCATCACAGTCTCCATGGGTAATGAATTCCACATTTTAACTGCCCTTACTGTAAAGAAGTTTGTTTGTGAATGGTGCTCTAAAGTGCTGGGACTGTGTAAATGGAAGGGAGCATGCACTGGTGTATTAATAATATAAGCAGTACTAAGCCTTAAGTGGGCATAGGATACCCTGAAGGTTGGGGTGGTTGTCCAAGGACACCCCCCCTTCCTCATTGGGTTAGCCCCCAGTAATGTACTCACTTTGTATTGTCCTTCCCAGGGTCTCCCTTCCAAAGCGTGCTGCTGTATAGTGTAAAATTCCAAAGGCCAGGGTGTGCAGCGCACAGCAAAGATGAAAGAGCAGGTCTTGCAATAAAAATCCTTTATTGTTCAAACATCTGGTTGTGGGACAGCAGCAAACTTCAACGCGTTTCGTTCAAAAGAACTTTTTCAAGAAGTGCTGTTACAGTAAAAAAGTCAGTTTAAATGCAGCTGTTCGCCCCGTTTTCGCGCCAAAACTGACGTCATGATGCGTCATCCGACCAATAGGAATTCATCAGGCCGCGCATGCGCCGCGCGCCAGAGTGTCCCTGGATCCCCCACAGGCCTCAGCCGAGCTCAATCAGGATCGGTATGCCTCTCTGTGCAGCCTCTGCTGAGAGCACGCCTCTGATGGCTGTGTAGGATCCTCCCCCACTCCCCGTTTTCGGCACATGCGCAGATGAGGCCTCTGAGTCCCCCAGCCCAAAAACCTGGATGACAGTCCACAGCCTGCCAGGGGAGACATATATAAATAATTCATACTATGTGGAAGGTGTTATGCCATTCAGGGCACTAAAGAACTGGGCAAACAGCTTGCAAACCAACACATACATAACAAAACAAAAGTGCAACTGTACATAAATAAAAAGTGATATGCAAAAAGTTCTATATATAATATAAAAAGTTTTTACCAACTAATGACCTCAAAAATATATCAACTGAGGGAAAGAATTGTTACACACCTATATTTACACAGTGCAAAATATAAGACAAATCAACATATATAGAAAAAACATATATATACATATATATATATATGAACTAACTTGATTATATATGTAAATTTAAACAACACTATTATGACAAAATCACTTTATTAATTAAAAGAAATATAGTTTAAAAAAAATATATATATATAGATATATATATGATATTATTAAAACAAATTAAAAAGATGTAATATCTTGTACACATATTTAAAGAACAGCAGATTGCTTGCTCACATTAATGGGATGGAGATTATATTATCTTTAGCATTTATAGTATTAATACAGCATTATGGAGTAGTGTACTGTATATTGTGGATATTAATCCATATACACAAAAGTTTTTCTAATAATCAATCTTGTTATGCTGTGGTCAGATCAATGAGAGCATAGAGGAATACATGCAAAACTTATTTCGATTCGTTTAATACAATATGCATAATTCCAAAAAAAACAGAATATATTAGTTAGGTAAATGTGAATACATATACCAAATAAAACAGGGCGATGTCATAGGGATATATTTAAGTTGGGTAACGACTTTTAAGAAAAGGGGTGGAATGATAGATCTATATAATGGGGTTAATTAGAACATAATATTATTAAATATATTTATTTCAGAAAATGGTTAATATTCCATTCTACATTCTTCCCCTCTGGGTACCTGGTGTTTAGTGTGAATATCCAGTAGGATTCTCTACAGTCTAATGTTTTAACAGTATTTCCCCCTCTTTCTTGTTTGATTATCCTCTCAATGCCCACAAATGAGAAGCTGTTTATGCCTCCCTGTCTGCATTCCGTAAAATGCTTCGATACAGGATGATTGATGTCTTGTTTGCGAATCAATATACAGTGTTCCTGCATCCTCGTTTTTAGTGCCCTTGTAGTCCTACCGACATATCTCTTCCCACAGCCACAGGTGATGAGATACACCACAAAGGTGGTGTTGCAATTGATAAAGCTATATATGGTGTGACGTCTATGTGGACTATGGGAGAAGACATGTCGAGCAGGCTTCATTAAATTACACATACTACAGTGATTACATCTGTATGATCCCTTAGTAGAGAATCGTTCTTGATCTTTCACAGGTGTAGATATCACACTAGGTGATAGAAATGTGGCCAGTGTCTTAGCTCTTCTATATACAAATTTTGGGCCTTTCTCTGTGTAATTACGAAGTATGGGATCCATTTTTAGTAATTCCCAATGCTTATTCACAATTTTGTTCACTTGATAACTTGATTTATTGAATTGGGAAATGAACAAAGGACAAGTCCCATCTTCCTTAGTCTCTTTTTTCTTATTATTAAGGCGAGAGCCATCCCTCACTCTGGATCCGGACGGTAGTATAGTTTCACGTTCAATTTCAGTGACTTCCTGTAGTGTGGCTTGGAGTGTCTCCCGATCATACCCTCTTTCTATGAATCTGTTTGTCAATTCCCCAGACTGAGTGACAAAGTCGCTGTGGGTTGAGCAATTTCTCCTCAGTCTGAGGTACTGACCCTTGGGTATTCCCTTTATGACAGATCTTGGGTGACAGCTGTCCGCTCTAAGAAATGAATTCCTTGAATTAGGTTTTCTATAAACATCAGATTGTATGGTTTGGTAAATGTCTATATAAAAGAGAATATCCAGGTAGCTTATGTGATGTGAATGATAATTGACAGTGAGGTGAATATCTGAAGTGTTGTCATTTAAATAATTAATAAACTCTAATAATGTGTCAGTGCTCCCGTGCCAAATAAAGATAAGGTCATCAATAAAACGTTTATAAAAAACAATATTGTGCCTATATGTGTTTGTGCTACCATAGATAAAAGTGTTCTCCCACCACCCCATAAAAAGGTTGGCATAGGAGGGGGCAAAACTTGTCCCCATTGCCGTACCCCGAAGTTGTAAATAAAATTTGTGATCAAAAAGAAAATAGTTGTGGGTGAGTAAAAAAAGTATCGATTCCATAATAAATGTAGTTGTGAGTATAGAACTACCTGGACATTCTATAAAGTGGCGGACAGCTGTCATACCCAGATCATGTCGTATGATCGAATATAGGGAGACCACATCCATGGTAACCCACTGTAAAGAACCCTTTCCTTTGTTGCTGGTGAAATCTCCTTTCCTACCTCTAAAGGGATTCCCCCGAGTCCTTTGTACTGCCCTTGGGATGAATAGTTCTTTTGAAAGCTCCTTATAATGTCCCCGAATATATTTGTATATAGTTATCATATCCCCTCTTAGACGCCTCTTCTAATGTAAATAAATCTAATTTAGCTAGCCTCTCCTCAAAAGTTAGATTGTCCATCCCCCTTATTAATTTGGTGGCTCTTCTCTGCACTCTCTCTAGTTCCATAATGTCTTTTCTAAGTAGTGGTGCCCAAAATTGCACTCCATATTCAAGGTGTGGTCTTACTAATGCTTTATAAAGGGGCATAATTATGTTTACTTCCTTTCCATCCATTGCCCATTTAATGCAAGATAATATCTTGTTTGCCTTAGCAGCTACTGCATGACTTTGGGCACTATTGCTAAGCCTGCTGTCTAGAAGCACTCCTAAATCCTTCTCCATCAAGGATTCCCCCAATTTATCCCCATTTAATTTGTAAGTCACCTGTTTATTCTTGTTTCCCAAATGCATAACCTTACATTTATCTGTATTAAACCTCATCTGCCATTTACCTGCCCAAGTTTCCAGTCTCTCCAAATCCTTCTGGAGAGAAATTACACCCTGCTCTGATTCTACTACCTTACACAATTTAGTATCATCAGCAAAGATGGAGACTTTGCTCTCGATGCCAACCTCCACTCACGACTTTAGCCCAACCTGAAAAAGCTCAATTTATGACAACCCTCTGTTGTCTATCCTTCAACCTGTATTCAATCCTGGTGCATATATTTTTACGGAGTATAATTTGCTTTATTTTGTACACCAACCTCTTGTGTGGAAACGTATCATAAGCCTTTGCAAAATCTAAGTAGACCACATCAACTGCATTACCCTGGTCTAAATTACTATTTACCTCCTCAAAGAAACAAAATAAGGTTAGTTTGGCAAGATCTATCCTTCATAAATCCATGCTGACTATTACTAAAATTTTTGTTTTCCATTAGGTATTCCTGAATATTATCCCGTATTAAACCTTCAAGTAGTTTCCCTACTATTGAAGTCAGGCTTACAGGTCTGTAATTCCCTGGTTGTGATCTAGTTCCCTTTTAAATATAGGCACCGCATCTGCTTTACGCCAATCTTGTGGTACTGAGCCAGTGGAAATGGAGTCCTTAAATATTAAATATAATGGTTTGGCTATTACTGAACTTAACTCCTTGAGAACTCTTGGATATATGCCATCAGGGCCAGGGGACTTATTTACTTAAATGTTTTCAAGCTGCCTATGAACTTCTTCCTCAGTTAACCAATTGTTCATTAATATGGAGGCTGTGGCTTCCTCCAGCAGCACTACTATTGAAATTCATTCTTCCCTGGTAAACACATAGTGCAACGGTCGTGCTCACCACAAACCAGGACCGGACCGCGGGGCTGAGGTGGGGATAGGTTTACACCGACCTAAGACCATGAAGCCGAGTCCGGATTGCATATTTCATGGTTGTGCGTAGCCAGGTCAGGGTTGGAGAAGGCAGGGTAATCCCTTGGAAAGCTGGGGTCAAGGCAGGTGGCACAGGAGCGAAGGTCGAGGTCACAGGCAGGATTCAAGGCAGGCAGCACAGAAGCGGCGTCGAGTTCACAAGCTGGGGTTGGTACAAAAATATGCTTCAGCTAAGAGGTGTCGGCATAAGGATAGTCTCTTGAAGGCGGGTAGTACCGGGATGTCGTGGACAGTCCTGGAAGCGGGGTATGCGGATCAGCCATCTGGGCCTTGAAGGTATAGCACAAGGGGCCCAGTGCTCCAGCACAGAACAACTCTCCCTAGCCGGGTACAGCTGTAAGTAGTGGAGGCTACTGGAAGCAGGAAGAATGCAGAAGGTATAGCACAGAGGATCCAGCGGTTCAGCACAGAACAGCTCTCCCTAGCCGGGTACAGCTGTGAGTAGAGGAGGCTACTGGAAGGTCACTGGGAACAGGAAATGCAGATAGGCCACAGAAACACTGAGAGCTTCAGTGTAGCTGCTTCAGCTCGACAAAGGAGAAGTCTGCAGGGAACAGGTAGCTTTGGAAAGAAGGTCAAGACAGACCAAGCAGAGGTGCTTGTGGCCAGCACAGTTACATCCAAGAGGAAATTAGTTTATGCTCAGCAACTTCCTGGGGGGACGAGCTGACTCTAAATAGCATAGCTAGTGAATAGGGGCAAAGCTGCACAGGAGGCAAGCAGACTGCAGTGATTGCAGAAGCAGGTGATGCTGAATGTCAGTTCAGGAAAGGATTTGTCTGGAAGCTCTATAGCTCTATAAGGCTGAGTTCCAGCCAAAGCCAGGAGCGGATCCCTTACACAGAGGCAAATAATTAGTTTAATACGTCAACCTTTTTCCTTATCTACAATAATCTGCATGCCCATCTCACACTGAAAGGGTATATTTTCTTTTTTCATTTTTTTGTTAGTAAAGTACTTAAAGAACTTGTTAGGGTTGATATTACTTTCTATTGCAATCTTTTTTTCATTATCCTTTTTTGCTAATTTCATTGCCCTTTTGCAATTTTTTTTACATTCCTTATAATTCTGATATGATGCCTCTCTCCTTTCTGACTTAAAAATCTAAATGCCTTCCTCTTCTTTTCTATTTCCTCCCCTACCTGTTTATTTAGCTACATTGGTTTTGACTTATTTCTTTTATACTTATTTCCCAAGGCTATATACTGATAAGTGTGTTTTTCTAACAATGTTTTAAGGACTGGGCATTTAGCTTCTACATTTTTCCCTGCAAAAACATCATCCCAATGTATTACTTGTAGATTAGTCCTCCATTTGTTAAAATCTGCCTTTCTAAAGTTTAAGGTTTTTGTTAAACTCAAGTGTAACATGGTCTGTATGTTCTGACCTATCTCTCCAGCCTGTCATGTAACTCCAAGCAGTCTAGGCTATGACAGGTTAATCTATGGGCTGTCCCCCCACCCCCACCCCTCATGCCCCTCTTATGAGTGACAGAAGTGTGGTGGTGACTCATGGGATGTGTAAGCCTATCTGGTACAGGTATAGACCATGAGCCCGCCCCTTCTGGTTCCTCCTAGGAGGGAGTTGCAAATTTAGGCAGTCCTGCTCTGGAGGAGGAAGAGAGATCAGCAGGGCTATGAGTCTCTCTCATCGTGGGATGTGTGTCCACAGATGCCCTGTAAGATCAAGAGCAAATACCATCCAGAGGCTTGGGGGGGGAACAGTGCTACATAAGTAATCTGTTTTTTGATCATTTATTTCAAATGAGACCATGTTATGATCACTGTTACCCAAATCTTCCAGGACTTGAATATTTGCTATTACTTCTACATTGTTTGATATTACTGTACCAAGTCCAGTATTGTCCCTCTCCTGGTTGGTTCATTTGGGTCATATAATTGTCTTTAAGCACCCCCAAAACCTGTTTCCGTTTGTTGTAATGCTAATCTCATTGCCCCAGTCTATGTCTGAATAATTAAAATCACCCATTATGCAAACATGACCCAGTTTTGATGCCTTCTTCATTTGCCATAGTATTTTAGCTTCCTCAAACACACAGATATTTGGTGGTTTATAGCATATCCCTACAAACATTTTCTTTATACTTTTACCTCCACTGCAAATTTCTATTAGAAGGGTCTCTACATTTCCATCATTCCCTTCATAAACATCTTCCCTTATAATAGGTTTTAGATCCGGTTTAACAAATAAGCATACTCCACCACATAAGCATACTCCACCACTTCTTCTATTTGCTCGATCCTTCCGAAAAAGGGAATAACTCTCTAAATGAACTGCCCAGTCATGAGTTTCATCCCGTCATGTTTCAGTAATGCCTATGATGTCATACTGCTCCCTTGCAGCTATTAATTCAAGCTTCCCCATTTTATCTGTCAGGCTTCTTGCATTAGCATGCATGCATTTAAGTTTTTTTCAGCTTGTACTATTATCTTATCTGCTCCTTCCTTTCTGCGCCAATTTGGTTTGGTCTTTAGATGTTTTTTAGTATTATCTGTATTTACTATGGGTGTCTTGCTGCTTGTCAAACTCGCACTTGCCCCCATTCTACCTCTATAACCCCTTGTTTCCTCATCTATTCTATTTAGTTTGTTATCTGTTTCATTCCCCTCCCCCCTCCATCCTAGTTTAAAATCTCCTCCAACCTTTTTAACATTCTCTCCCCTAGCACAGAAGATCCCTCTTCATTGAGGTGCAATCCTTCCCTAGCATAAAGATGGCACCTCTCAGAAAAGGAGTCCCAGTGCTCTAAAAACCCCAATCCCTCCATCCTACACCACTTTCTTAGCCATGCATTAACCTCCCTAATCTCTGACTGTCTCCCTGCAATAGCACGTGGCACTGGTAGTATTTCAGAAAATACTACCTGGGAGGTCCTTGCCTTAAACTTTTGACCTAGATCCCTGAAATAATTTTTCAGGACCTTCCATCTTTCTCTAACTTTGTCATTGGTGCCAACATGTACCAAGAGCGTAAGGTCAATCCCAGTCCCTCCCAACAATCTGTCTACCTGATCCACAATGTACCGAACCCGAGCACCCGGGAGACAACAAACTGTTCGGTTCATATGGTCATGGCAACAGATTGCCCTATCTACCTTCCTAATAATGGAGTTCTCTACTACCACAATCTTTCTTGGTACCTGAGCATCCTGAGTCCCCTCTGTGCTGAGGAACTATTCCGCTGGCTGCTAGAGGAATCAGTCTCCCCTAGCCTTGCCATTTCTGCCCTGACACTCCCAATATCTTCACTCAATATGACAAATCTATTAGGATGGGTCAGCTCAGTACTGGCTTGCCTCTTCCTATTGCCCCTGCTTCCCCTTCTAACTGTTACTCAGCTACCTGCCTGCTCCTCACTAACAGCACCACCGTCTGCACCACTAGTCGAAGCAAGGGCCTGCTCAGTGAGCACTAAACCCCTTTCAAGATTGTCAATGTACTGCACCGACACACTTTATTCGAGCAAATACCCAATATGTACCTGGCAGATACCTGGAATGCGCCGCTCCTCACCTCTGACAAGCCCCGTTGCATTTGCCTTCCCAGCCTGGGTTCATGCCTGGCTGACGGGCGGCTGATCTGTTAAATGATAATGATTAGGATTTAATAGGCTGCAATGCTTCGCATGTCTACCAGATGGCATAAATTTATGAATAGTAATGCAGTATATATATATATACTGTACAGTATTGCAGCCAACGGGAATAAAATGCTTCAATCCCTGCCTTGAAAATACCTCAATGCACTCGGGCAGAAAACAGTCACAAACCTCAATACACCCGGGTATACCCGAATTCGTGGGACTAGCCGAGCTCGAATAAAGTGTGTCGCCAGTGTACCTAAATGTTGCAAGTTTCTTCATCAGATCAGCAATCTCTGACTCTAAAGAGACCACATGCTCACACTTCTCAGTGGTATCCTCCTTGGAACAGCTGCTCCAGGTGCACATACATGTGGCAAGATGTGCATTGAGTGGCATTCTCAATCCTGCTCATTATTGCAACTATGAAGTTATAAGTACCAACAATAAACTGTACTTCAATATACTATACCTTGTTTAACCCCTTCCTTGTTCAAACTCCATCTGGTTCTATCTGCACACATAATACAACCAGCACTTGAAATAAACTAGTCACACTGATCAGGACACGCAAGCTCAGGATTCATGAGAAACCTCTGTTTAAATTGGGAAACACACACCCACCGGGTGTGTTACGTTACCAATCAACTAACCACACCCACTGCTGGCTCAGGCAGGAGAGAAAAAAAGTTACAGGCTTTCAATTACCACACACTTTGAAAATAAATCAACCCACTGTTCACTCCCAAATTCTGCCACCCATGTTAGTATACACTAGTATACACATCACTTTCCTTCTGGTTCTTACTGCATACAATCAGCACTTGAAATGAATCAGCCACACTGATCAGAACACACAAACTTAGGATTTGTGAGAAACCTCTGTTTAAATAGGCAAACACACACAAACCAGGTGTGTTAGGTTAGCAATCAACAAACCACACCCCTACTGGCTCAGGCAGGTGCACCTGTACATGTATTTCAATGCCACTAAATGTAAATACAGCTCAACTCCGTTATAGCATCGTCCTCGGGGGCCACCGGATCTGACTGCGCTATAACTGGAGTCAAGCTAATTTTTTTTAAATGGCCACCGCGTGCTCGATCGGGGGGAGGGGGGCAAGCACACCACGGATACCAGCAACTATCCTCCAGCCTCGCACCGATCCCCCCCACCTATTCCCCCCCCCCAGCCTCTCGCACTGATCCCCGCACCACCCCCCCCCCCCAGCCTTGCGCCGTACCCTGCACCGCCCCCCCCAGCCTCATTCTGATCCCCGCACCGACCCCCCAGCCTCGCTCCGATCCCTCAGCCTTGCACCATTCCTCCCCCCCCCCAGCAACTCCACAATGCCCCCAAAGGTGGGCTGGGACACCAAAAATAGGGGGGCTGTGTGTGTGGTGTGCTGTGTGTGCTCTGTGTGCAGTGTGCTATGAGTGTGTGCAGGGTGCTGTGAGTGTGTGCAGTGTGCTGTGAGTGTGTGCAGTGTGCTGTGAGTGTGTGCAGTGTGCTGTGAGTGTGTGCAGTGTGCTGTGAGAGTGTGCTGTGTGCTGGTGCTGTGTGTGCTGGGAGTGTATGCAGTGTGCTGTGAGTGTGTGCAGTGTGCTGGTGCTGTGTGTGCTGTGAGTGTGTGCAGTGTGCTGTGAGTGTATGCAGTGTGCTGTGAGTGTGTGCAGTGTGCTGTGAAAGTGTGCAGTGTGCTGTGAGTGTGTGCAGTGTGCTGTGAGAGTGTGCTGTGTGCTGTGTGCTTTGAGTGTGTACAGTGTGCTGGTGCTGTGTGTGCTGTGAGTGTGTGCAGTGTGCTGTGAGTGTGAGCAGTGTGCTGGTGCTGTGTGTGCTGTGAGTGTGTGCTGATGCTGTGAGTGTATGCAGTGTGCTGTGAGTGTGTGCAGTGTGCTGTGAAAGTGTGCAGTGTGCTGTGAGTGTGTGCAGTGTGCTGTGAGAGTGTGCTGTGTGCTGTGAGTGTGTACAGTGTGCTGGTGCTGTGTGTGCTGTGAGTGTGTGCAGTGTGCTGTGAGTGTGTGCAGTGTGCTGGTGCTGTGTGTGCTGTGAGTGTGTGCAGTGTGCTGTGAGTGTATGCAGTGTGCTGTGTGCTGGTGATGGTGCTGTGTGTGCTGTGAGTGTAGGCAGTGTGCAGTGAGTGTGTGTAGTGTGCTGTGTGCTGTGAGTGTATGCAGTGTGCTGTGTGCTGATGCTGTGAGTGTATGCAGTGTGCTGTGAGTATGTGTAGTGTGCTGGTGCTGTTTGTGCTGTGAGTCTGTGCAGTGTGCTATGAGTGTGTGCAGTGTGCTGTGAGTGTATGCAGTGTGCTGTGTGCTGTGAGTGTGTGCAGTGTGCAGTGTGCTGTGAGTGTATGCAGTGTGCAGTGAGTGTATGCAGTGTGCTGTGTGCTGAGTGTATGCAGTGTGCAGTGAATGTATGCAGTGTGCTGTGAGTGTGTGCAATGTGCTGTGAGTGTGTGCAGTGTGCTGTGTGCTGTGTGTGCACTGTGCTGTGAGTGTATGCAGTGTGCAGTGAGTGTGTGCAGTGTGCAGTGAGTGTATGCAGTGTGCTGTGTGTGTAGTGTATGCTATGTGCAGTGTGCAGTGTGCAGTGTGCAGTGTGCAAAAAATATATATTTTTTTTTTAATTCGGGTCCATGCTCAAACCACGTTATAAGCGGATCCGTGTTATAGCGGATCGTGCTATAACGGGGTTGAGCTGTATGTGAAACCATCACATATCATGATGTACTGAACCTTTACTTAATACATTGTCTCTTACCTTCTTATAGGTCCTTCCTAATGTACATCACATCACCCAACTCGGCCACTGACCCCCTCTTCACGAGAATGATCCCCACCAGCGGGCACTGTCACAACATCACCGGACCATCAGGAAAGTCCACAAGGAACTACAGAGGAGCATCTGGTACAACCCTGTCTGCCCCAACATACTGAAAGGGCACAGAGAACACGCAGGCAGCCCCTTTTTTCAAGATAAACTTAGGATTTGTGAGAAACCTCTGTTTAAATAGGCAAACACACACAAACCAGGTGTGTTAGGTTAGCAATCAACAAACCACACCCCTGCTGGCTCAGGCAGGTGCACCTGTACATGTATTTCAATGCCACTAAATGTAAATACAGCTCAACTCCGTTATAGCACGGTCCTCGGGGGCCACCGAATCTGACCGCGCTATAACTGGAGTCGAGCTAAAAAAAATTAAATGGCCACCGCGTGCTCGATCGGGGGGAGGGGGGCCAGCACACCATGGATCCCAGCAACTATCCTCCAGCCTCGCACCGATCCCCCCCCACCTATTCCCCCCCCCAGCCTCTTGCACTGATCCCCCCCCGCCCCCCCCAGCCTCGCACCGATCCCCCCCCCACCTATTCCCCCCCCCCAGCCTCTTGCACTGATCCCCACACCCCCCCCCCCCACCAGGCTTGCACCGATCCCTGCACCCCCTCAGCCTCACGCTGATCCCCGCACCGACCCCCCAGCCCCGCTCCGATCCCCCAGCCTTGCACCGTTCCTCCCACCCCCCCCCCCCCAGCAGCTCCACAATGCCCCCAAAGGTGGGCTGGGACACCAAAGATAGGGTGGCTGTGTGTGTGGTGTGCTGTGTGTGCTCTGTGTGCTGAGTGTGCTATGAGTGTGTGCAGGGTGCTGTGAGTGTGTGCAGGGTGCTGTGAGTGTGTGCAGTGTGCTGTGAGTATGTGCAGTATGCTGTGAGTGTGTGCAGTGTGCTGTGAGTGTGTGCAGTGTGCTGTGAGAGTGTGCTGTGTACTGGTGCTGTGTGTGCTTGGAGTGTATGCAGTGTGCTGTGAGTGTGTGCAGTGTGCTGGTGCTGTGTGTGCTGTGAGTGTGTGCAGTGTGCTGTGAGTGTATGCAGTGTGCTGTGAGTGTGTGCAGTGTGCTGTGAGAGTGTGCTGTGTGTGCTGGGAGTGTATGCATTGTGCAGTGAGTATGTGCAGTGTGCTGGTGCTGTGTGTGCTGTGAGTGTGTGCAGTGTGCTGTGAGTGTATGCAGTGTGCTGTGTGCTGGTGCTGTGTGTGCTGTGAGTGTATGCAGTGTGATGTGTGCTGTGAGTGTATGCAGTGTGCTGCGTGCTGATGCTGTGAGTGTATGCAGTGTGCTGTGAGTATGTGTAGTGTGCTGGTGCTGTTTGTGCTGTGAGTGTGTGCAGTGTGCTGTGAGTGTGTACAGTGTGCTGTGAGTGTGTGCAGTGTGCTGTGAGAGTGTGCTGTGTGCTGGTGCTGTGTGTGCTGGGAGTGTATGCAGTGGGCTGTGAGTGTGTGCAGTGTGCTGGTGATGTGTGTGCTGTGAGTGTGTGCAGTGTGCTGTGAGTGTATGCAGTGTGCTGTGAGTGTGTGCAGTGTGCTGTGAGAGTGTGCAGTGTGCTGTGAGTGTGTGCAGTGTGCTGTGAGAGTGTGCTGTGTGTGCTGGGAGTGTATGCAGTGTGCTGTGAATGTGTGCAGTGTGCTGGTGCTGTGTGTGCTGTGAGTGTGTACAGTGTGCTGTGAGTGTATGCAGTGTGCTGTGAGTGTGTGCAGTGTGTTGTGAGTGTGTGCAGTGTGCTGATGCTGTGTGTGCTGTGAGTGTGTGCAGTGTGCTGTGAGTGTATGCAGTGTGCTGTGTGCTGGTGCTGTGTGTGCTGTGAATGTATGCAGTGTGCTGTGTGCTGTGAGTGTATGCAGTGTGCTGCGTGCTGATGCTGTGAGTGTATGCAGTGTGCTGTGCGTATGTGTAGTGTGCTGGTGCTATTTGTGCTGTGAGTGTGTGCAGTGTGCTGTGAGTGTGTGCAGTGTGCTGTGTGCTGTGAGTGTGTGCAGTGTGCTGTGAGTATATGCAGTGTGCAGTGAGTGTATGCAGTGTGCTGTGTGCTGTGTGCTGGTGCTGTGTGTGCAGTGTGCTGTGAGTGTATGCAGTGTGCTGTGAGTGTGCTGTGAGTGTATGCAGTGTGCAGTGAGTGTATGCAGTGTGCAGTGAGTGTATGCAGTGTGCTGTGTGTGTGTGCAGTGTATGCTGTGTGCAGTGTATGCTGTGTGCAGTGTGCAGTGTGCAGTGTGCAGTGTGCAGTGTGCAGTGTGCAAAAAAAAAAAAATTTATTTTTTAATTCGGGTCCATGCTCAAACCACGTTATATGCGGATCCGTGTTACAGCGGATCGTGCTATAACGGGGTTGAGCTGTATGTGAAACCATCACATATCATGATGTACTGAACCTTTACTTAATACATTGTCTCTTACCTTCTTATGTACATCACATCACCCAACTCGGCCACTGACCCCCTCTTCACGAGAATGATCCCCATCCCCACCAGCGGGCACTGTCACAACACCACCGGACCATCAGGAAAGTCCACAAGGAACTAGAGAGGAGCACCTGGTACAACCCTGTCTGCCCCAACATACTGAAAGGGCACAGAGAACACGCAGGCAGCCCCTCTTTTCAAGAGAAACTGTGCAGTTGCATACCACCCAAGTACACCATTGAAAGCAGCTAATGCACAAAGTCAACGCCATTCACCAGGATATTGTATCACACGGAAACAAAAACAAAAAGGAAGTCATGCAGTAAAAAAACGCTACTACTGTTTAAAAAAGAATCTAAAATGCTTCAGAAAAGAGCTCTAACAAATAATGACCAGGTCTGTGGCCTGATAAACCAGGTGATGGCCATTTGGCGGCCCCAAACCCCACCATTCAGCACAGCTATGCCAGCAGCTACCTCCCTCAACTGAGGCAACTGCACCTGACAATCAGCCCCTGCCCTCGCCACCTTGTGTACGTGTCCAAACACGTGGGGTCCGACGGAGCAGTTACTGTAGGTCTCCTGAATCGTTACTTTGCCCCATCACTTGTGAGAGAGGAAGAAAATGAAATGTTTAAGTTATGTAAATAATGTTTCTGTTCTTACGTGAGTGTGTGTGTGTGTGTGTTTTTTGTTGCGTCTTCTTTTGAGATAAAGTTTACTAAATCTCATCAGATTTGTGTAATGGTTGTTTTGCTTATTTGTAAAAATATTTATAGTGTCTGGGAATGGTCAGGTGGCATTCATATCACTCCAATGACGTGTTGCTTTCATACATATTAATTGTATGAGCTCTTGCTACACACACATCAAAACACAGCCACTGATAATAATAATTCTTGTTCCTCAAATAATATTTAAGTGACACTAATAACCCTGTATATAAATAATGTTGACACAAAGTACTGCTTAATGTTTTCTACCTTAATCTTATACTTTACAAATAATATACTGTACATTCTGAAATATAATTATTAATGTTTTAGCATTATAAAATGCAAAGGAATTGCCCTATGTAGATTTACAGCACCCAATGAAAACAAACATTAACATGTTAATCTGTATAGTTTATTTATATGATTCCATGTGCAATACATGTGAACAGACAAAAAAAAGAGAGCGCAAAAAAAAGAACTGTAATTGTAAAATAACACTTTATGTAAATTAAGAACAATAAAATAACTCACAAAATAGTATGTTGGTGCCATGATATCCCTGCCTGCCAAATAGTCTGATGGAAAAAACAAGCTGTCCCTCTGGAAGATGTAATCACCCGACCCACACTCAGATCCAAAATGGAACCGCCGTAGTAGATCTAAGTACAGAGGCCGCCAAGCTCCAAACAACCTCCTAGTACATGCAGGGAAAGCAGGGAAACGATGCTGGCGTATGACGTCACAGCGTCACACGTGGTACCAAGGCAACCAGTATCACCTCTATGTGTTTCGCGTTCACTATGCTTTGTCATGGGGTGTAATCACTGGTTCAAAAGGACTGCCATATGTACCCCACAGTCTCCCATTATTGGTTACCCTCCGATCTAGGTAATTAAAGTGCTCAGGTGCCAAGTGTTTAAGGTGCCGTTCAAATCAAACAAAGATGACATAGACACATACATAATCATTATCCCAATAACAAAGAATACATTAACACACATTAATTAAAATACCACAATCCTTACAGATCTAATATGTAAAATCAAAAACACACAATGACTAAAATGTATATACTCATATACTGTAGTCATTGTGTGTTTTTTATGTTACATATTAGATTACTGTACATCTTCCAGTGGGACCGCTTGTTTTTTCCATCAGACTGTGTGATGAGTAGGGATATAGGGACAACTGTTTTGTGAGTTATTGTATTGTTCTTAATTTAGATAAAGTGTTATTTTACAATTACAGTTCTTTTTTGTGCTCACTTTATTGTATGTTTGTGTTTTAGTTGGCCCCGTTCTTGGTCGCGGGAGAAAGATTGGAGTTGCAGGAGGGACTTTTTGGATTACTGGACTGTCTGGGATCTACTGTACGCACACCATATTTCTTTTTACAATGCATAATGTGATAGGGAAAGTAATTGTTGCAGAAGGATTTATATGCGTCACAGAAGATTAGACAAATGAGGTACACCAACCTGAAATTGTGAAGAAATGTTTTTTTATTACCACACATACTTTGTTAAAACATAGATATATTAACTGTACAATATACAATCTCTTAATACCTCAGACAAACACCATTCTTTATAGCCACACAAGATTCCTAACTCTAAATAAGTACTTCAGTATTAGGTGATACCTTTTTTTTGGACTAACAATTGATATTATAAGACAAGCTTTCAAGACTTCTCCTCTCTTCCTCAGGTCCCTACAGTGATTTACAAAGATTCCATGAGTTTCACACAGATGTTAAAAAATAAATAGAAAAATAAGATCTAAGGCAGATGATGCAGAGAAGGAATTAACAGACAAGGCAATAAATACAAACTAGAAAATGAACGTCACACTGCTTAATCGCACTCAGTCTGTCCCTCCACTGAGACAGGCACAGGTGAATATTTAGCACACATACATCTAATAAATACAGGACAAAAACAAGACAACACAAAAAGTGTCCACGTGCAGTTTCACTTTCATGTTACCTTTTATTTCTTTTAAATCATGTGAAGTAGTCCAAATCAGATATTTGCATATTATATATATCTCATAAGCGGTAAATGTATTAAATACATATACAGTAGGTACTGTCACGGGAGACCAGGTTCTTCAACACCTTTTTATAACTGGGATCATTTGATTGAGCAAAACGAGATGGTAAAATAAATATTTTTTTATTTCTCGTAAAAGACAGACACACAAAGTTACACAATTCAAGATTAACACACTTACTGGGAATGGGGCTAAGTAATAAATCCGTTTCCGGAATGAAATTCCTTAAGATTACATTTTTAGAGCACTTTCCAATGACTGGTAGTTACTCCCAAAAGTCCTGGAACTGTTTTGGGCATGTAATGCCTGCTGCAACCGCTACGTTCTAGAAAGCTGGACTTTGAAACTTTTCTGCCTTGAAAATCTTTGAAGCCGGTTTGCGTCTATTCAGTGCTGAGCATCTTTGAATTTGCTGTTGTTGGTTGGCGCTTGGAATCTGCGCTCCTCATTGGCTGCAGGCTCTCTTAAGCTTTCAGGCTCTCATTCACTAACCTGAACAGCCTTTCAGAGCATGGAAATTCTCCTGCCAGCCAATCACCGATTTGCCGGTATTGTAAAACCGGGAGGGCACCTTTTCTCAGGTAGCAAGGGGGCATGGGCTAACCTGGCCCCTCTGCCTCTTTACATACTAAGCCCCCCCACTGCTCAAGCTCCACAGACTCTAGATTCTGGCAAATGGTCATCAGATAGCCTTGTGTTAGCCCAGGACGAGGGTACTCAAGAATAACTGCAGTACCCCTCCTGTTCTAACACCTTGGCATACTGGAGTCTTTCAAGTTTGGACTTCAGACAGACACAGAGGCACCATGCTTGATAGCCATCTGGGTCTTCCGGAATCCACGACTTAGAAAGCCCTCAGTTCATATACAGGTTATCAATATATATACACATTAAACTATACCCATTTAATAAAATATATTGTGTCCTGTTTTCAGTGTGCTAAAAGCTATGGGTTCCTATTCTGGTGTCAGGACTGGAGTGAGTGTATATATTCCCTACAATCATGAGCCTCATTTTTGGCACACATGAGAAAATAACATTTAAAACTTTTAGACACTTTAAAAACCTGCTCAACTTTATAACCTAGCTGGAGAATCCCGTGAACCCCTAAACTAGGTTCAGTGTTCCTGGGTGTGTATGTGGGTATCTCTGCTATACTGGGGAACCCCTGCTACACTAGAGACACCGAGTATGGCCACAGATATAGTTTAACTCCTTCATACCCATTTACCTTGTCTGGATGATGCTGCAGCAGGGATCATGGCGGTGAGTCGCAAGAACGTTTTCAGAGTCAGAGTTTGGCGGAGTAACGTGCTAGCTGTATCCGAGAATCTCACTCAATCCCCGGATACAACTTTTGGGGTATCCCTTAACTTTGGAACCCCGATACATAGCCACATCCTGTAAAGACTCTCTCCGACAAACCCACCCTGAAACTTACAGCCTAGAAATCTCCCGATCCCAGCATCCCAGTAAAGGCAAAAGTCACATAAATCTTTATTGTCGCAAACTCAGTTTGCAGTTGCAGTAATACATTTTCGACACCTGGGTCCCAGATCTGACACGCTAAGACCCTAACACATGGGTAAGGGTTAAATCAAGTGGGCATGACATTTATTATAAAGCCTGGTAAACCTCTTCACCGTCACAGGTACATATTAATACTTATGTGCATTGGTTATGAAGCAGTTAAGAGTTATGTGCAGAGATCCAGTTGGCTTCAGTCATGAACTTGAGAATGACCTTTATCTATGCTTGGATAAGTAATCCAATTTCTAGTACATGTCAACTTTGAATGGCAATGTGGCTACCCGTATCTAGGCCCAATTGAGAGGGCATAGGCAGCCAAAGTGACAATCAATGGATTTATGGTTGCATTGTAGTTTTTGAAGTGAAACTTCTTTACTGGCACCTACAGAGTTTTCATGGAAAAAAATCCTTGCCGTGTAATAAAAAACCATAACGCGAGTGACATCACGGTACTAATGGGTGCGCGCTCGTCGCTCTCGCGCATGAGCACACAAACAGCATTCTAGGCTGCACAGACCTTACACTAAACTTGCATGCGCACAAGAAGGGGTTGTGAGCCGCGGTGCGTATAAGCAGAAGCCAATTGTTACCCCCAAACATACGCAATACAGATAATCCTATGCCCCGGCTCCCCCGAAATCTTCTCTTCGGCCGGGAGATGCGATGGTGACTGGCTGTGTCCCTGCACCTCCATTGGAGGGAGGAGACAGGGGAGGCTACAGAATCATTGCGCATACGCACAAGCCTAATAGGTACTGTCCCCATTCTCGCGCATGTGCAGAAGGCACAGACACACAAGCAGCAGGACACAGAGATCCCCCCCACACACACACACACACAGATACACACACACTGACGGACATACACTGAAATACACACACACTGACACACAGTGACTGACACATACTGTACACAAAGACACAGAAAGAGAGATAAATGTAGTTGTCCCAAGGATGGTGGTTAGGCCCCCAGGGGTTGGTGTCTGTGGTAGGGGGTAACCCCTTGATTACCTTAGTGATTAGTAAAACATTGCATGGCAATGCTTTACTAGCCACTAAGGGAGCCAAGGGGATTAGGTGGTGTTGTTTTATGTTGATATTAACCTCTGTGTAGCCTTTTGTGGTCAGCTAGCCATTGAAACCTATGGCTAGTTGGACATTTTGGTTACTAAGTAGTTAATATGTACTGTAATGTATTAAAAGTAATATTTTATCACCGATTCCATGCTGGGGTAGCTAATCTTATCGATACATATAACGGGCAAAATATTGGCCGTTATATACATAGGCAAGACTGGGCTAATGGCAGCCTGGACTAGGTGATAAAAAAGTGTGTAATTCCTGGCGTCAAGCACTTTCCGATAAATATCGGAACATGATGTAGGGCTTGATAATACCTAAAAATGTGGTATTATTACTATGTTTTATGCAATGCAAAAGTTTTAAGGGATCCGATAAAAAATGCATTATTTTTAGAGGTGCAATGTTGATGTATTTTGCTGAAAAAATAATGCATTTTTGGTGGTGATAGTATTGCATTTGTAGGTTAACACAGCTTGATATATCCGGACCTTTATGTCTCCCAGCAGAAGGTGTCTTATAGAATAACACAGTTTAGGACACATAGCCCAATATCGTTTTCCTGTTTCAGATTTATAGAAATAAATTTACCCCTAAGTATAATACAGTATTTTACTTAAATATTCATTAATTAACTAATGTATTACAATACTGATTATGCACATGTGAGGATAGAGATTTGTTTTCAGTCACTAAATTCTACGTATCGTTAAGTATAACAATAGGGATAGCATATAAATTGTAATAGATGGGAAATTGGTTACTGCTAAATTATACAAAATGTAGTATAAAAGGGTATTGGATAGTCATAAAAGACAGCATTTGAGAATAAAAAATACTTAATATTCCTTCAACGATCTTACATGCAGGATTATCTGCAATGATGGGGGGCTTTTGTGCTAAGCAGGCTATTTTATCAAAGATTTATATTTGAATATAATAGGTCATATACAATGGTGCTATAAAAAGTTAGTCTTTTGTTTAAATTTTCACTCTGTAATTATCCCAGTTTCACTGGGATATAGCAGAGGGAAAAATGTCAAAGGAACCGTGGTATATCGGGTAATTAAGACAGTAGACTTACTGTAGGTCATCAAAACTAAATTAACATGGAATGAAATTAACCAAAACCCCAAACAGTAAAATTGACTTTTAATTATTTAATATTGTAGAAATTGTCCTTCACCACTCATCCTTAGCATTTAAACAGTTATTAGTTGGTTATTTTCGCGCCACCTGTTAGATGTAAGCTTTTTTCCGGGGCATGAACTCAAATTTTTTGCTTTGTCTTAAGGGCTTATTGCCATTGTGTTATAATATTATGTCATGTATATTACAAAGCATTATGTGCCTGGATAGCACTATATAAATAAAGATATACATGCATACATACCTCTGCCCTCTGGCACTATTAGGGTTAATAGTGTCTGCTTCTATGGGAGTAATTCAATACAGTACTCCTGGCGAAGCCGTCTGCTAGAACGGCGAAACGCGTTGAGCGTGACCCTATTGATCGAGAGGGAGAGATTGCCTGGAATCCCGTGTAGCTGGTTTCCTACCGGCGGCGTAACCGGAAGTGACGTGACGGCCCCAAGACCGGAAGACCGGAAGTGACGCGACGGCTCCAGGCTGCGGTGTATCGTGGCGGTTTGCTGTTGCAGAGATACGGTGATGTGATCTTGCGATCACCAACGTCAATGCTGTTTTCCCACTGGGATTCTGTAAGCCTCCACTTTTATCATTTTGGATAAACTGTGTGATTTTACTTCTATTTTGCACGTGTGCATCTCTTTCTCAAGATTATCTCCTCCATATAGTTCTTACTGGGACACCTTGGTCTGGCATTTGCCTTAGTCTGTGGTGCCCGCATAGGAGCTCCATTTACATATTGCTACAGTTTGCACTATGTTTGCTTTTTTTCTTTTTAAAGGTATCTACGCTCCCCTGGTTTTTTCTTACCTGTGCTTCGTGTGGACCCTGAAACAGTCCGTCTAAGGGTTTGAGTGTCTTTACCTTTTTTGTGTTTATTATTTTCACATTTTTTCACTAAGTGTATATATTAAGATTTTATTGCACTGTGTTTTAGATATTGAGCGCCTTCTAGTGTGTATTATATATTCTTATTGTAGAAGTAGGCAGCGGCAGAGGGTCCAGTACAGCTGCAGTGCAGGATCGCTCTGCAGCGAAATGCCGGCGAGGACTTGATCTTGACCAAATTTCCCATTCCATTGCAGTGTTCTTCTTCACGTATGGCAATAATACAGAAACAGTGGATATCACTTAGATTGTAAATTCTCTGGGGAAGGGATTTTCTTTTCTAGCATATAATCTTGTTTGTTGCACTTATTGTACAATAATTCCCTGTACTGTATTGTCTCTCTTGTAAAGCCCTAAGTACATCTGTGTGTGCTATATAAGTAAAGATAAACATGCATAGTACACATATTATTTTAGAGATGGTATCTGAACTGGATACAAATTTGATATATTGAAATCGTTTAAGTAATAATCCCCGAAGAACAGGGCATTACTGGCCAATAATGCCCTGGCTGGAAGAGTTGAAGGCCGGAGGCGAAGCCGAGGGACTTTAACCCAGCCAGGGCATTATTGGCCAGTAATGCCCTGTTCTTCGGGGATTATTACTATTATAGGCTAACTGTAGTTTTTTTTTTTTTTTTTAAATTTTTCATAAACAAAGATACATTTTTGTAGTCATTGATTTTTATAAGTGTATATACCTGTGTAGGAAAAAGTAGTAAAGTAGAAGATGAGAGGGCTGAGGGGCGGGAGAGAGGTTTAGGGGGGAAGAGAGGTGTAGGGGGGGAGAGAGGTGAAGGAGGGGGGGAAGAGAGAGGTGAAGTGGGAGGGGAAAGAGAGAAGTGAAGGAGGGGGGAAGAGAGAAGTGGTGGGGGGAGAGAGGTGAGGGGTAAGAGGGAGGTGAGAGGGGGGAAGAGGGAGGTGAGAGGGGGGAAGAGGGAGGTGAGGGGGGGGAATAGGGAGGTGAGGGGGGAAAGAGGGAGGTTGAGGGGGGAAGAGAGAGGTGAGGGGGGAAAGAGGGAGGTGAGGGGGGAGAGGGAGGTGAGGGGGGGAAGAGGGAGGTGAGAGGGGGAAGAGGGAGGTGAGGGGGGAAGAGGGAGGTGAGGGGGGAAGAGGGAGGTGAGGGGGGGAAAGAGGGAGATGAGGGGGGGAAAGAGGGAGATGAGGGGGGGAAAGAGGGAGGTGAGAAGAGGGAGGTGAGGAGGGAGGTGATGGGGGAAGAGGGAGGTGAGGGGAGGGAGGTGAGGGGAGGAAGAGAGATGAGGGGGGAAAGCGAGAGGTGAGGGGGGAAAGAGAGAGGTGAGGGGGGAAAGAGAGAGGTGGAGGGGGGAAAGAGAGAAGTGAAGGAGGGGGAAGAGAGAAGTGGTCATGGGGGGAGAGAGGTGAGGGGTAAGAGGGAGGCGAGGGGGGGGAAGAGAGGTGAGAGGGGAGAGGTGAGGGGGGAGAGGTGAGGGGAGAAAAGGGGTGGGGGGGGAATGGAGGGGGAGAGGTGGGTGGAGGGGGGATGTGGGAGAGAAGTGGGGGGACTGTGATATTAACTACAACTAAATAAAAAGAAATACAAATTACCTTACAGTAGCACTGGCAATAGATGTGGTGAGAAATATTACTTTGTTGCAAGCAACAAAGTTACCAGTTGGGATAGACAGCTTCTGACAGCACTAGCAGCTGTGAGGGAGAGGGGGAGAGAGGCTGCTTGTGCTGCTGTGTTCAGTGTGATCAGTGAGGAGAGGAGCAGTTAAGTTTTAAACTTGCCGGTTTTGTCAGCGCGAGCCCCTGTATCTCTGCTTTGATGTGAATTGGCAAATTGTCAATAATTCCGGGCATTAATAATGCCCAGAATTCGGACCAATCAGAGAGCAGTGATTTCAGTAATGCCCGGAATTTTGCAGCTTTAGCCTATAATGTGTGTTAATCGTCAAATGAAAATAAATTTGTACTGCTGTATTTACGAAAGGTGTAACGCTTAAATAACACATAACTGTCGTTTGATCGGAGCAATAAAATTTGGCTACATTTTAAGCCAGGATCACTAATTTTAATTAGCATGTAAATGAGTATGCACTGCCTAATTACTTGTAGCTCTGCTTCCACCATCCTCTCCCCCCTATGGGAGATCTTGCTTTGGCTACAGGTATCATGGTGCTAAATACCTGTGAGAGTCCAGGAGATGCTGAGGGTCCGCGATGGTAAGGGGAAACAGGAAAGGCGTTTGATGATCCTTCAGGTTCTTCTCATGGTGTCAGCGAATCCAGTCATAGCAGGCTCCAGGTGTACTGGTGACAGTCCCCACCATGACAGTTCTCAAGCATACCTCTACCCAATAGACTTTTACTTAGGCAGAAGTATATAAAACAGGATCCTTTTTTGAGGCAACCATTGCAGTTGTCATTACAGCATATGCATGGGTTTTCAGAATCAGCCCCAGGCCTCTGGATGGTACTGGCCTTCTTACAATCTTGAGGCCTTGCAATCTGGTAGGTCTCCTACCCTCAACCCCTTAAGGGGCTGAGAGCATGTCTCCTCCCGGCCAGGAGGAATTCAGCTCCACTCCTCCAACCTGACTCACAACTTGACTGACTATAATTTAGAACACTTCCTCCCTAAGGCACAGAGAGGGGGGGGGGCACAGAGTCTGCACCATGATTGGCTGTACACAGACTCAGTTCACCTCCACCCATGTCAGTCAAGGAGGCAGCAAGAGGGGGTGGTAAACCCCACAGGACAGCCTGCCACTGCCTATAACTACTGGGACTTATGTGACAGGAGGCAGAAAGTATAGTCTGGACCAGCCATGTTTACACTTATATGCAAGAGCGGTACATTTAATGACAGTATTGAAAATCACATGCTACTCACTAAACTCCGATACTGGCTGTCACCAAACAATATTGGCAATTGTTATCACCTACCCAGGCTGGTGTTAGACCAATCTTGTCTTTCTATATAATAGCCACTATAGACATAGGCAATATAACACTATCCAACATAGAATGCATGTTAAAAAGACATATTAATAACACGGTTGAACTTACTAATATATTATCCCCTTTAAATCCCAAATCAACCCATGACTAGTCGATCACTTGGGCTACTAAAGGCTAAACATGTGCATGATATGCTTTTTGTGTTTTATTTGTAAAGAATTTGTGTTGTATGTTCACCTTAGTATTTCCAGAAGGCATTACCTTGCAGTGCATTGGCAACCTAGGGTATCAAAGGGGTTAAATATTACTGTGCCATAGGGTTTTGTTAAAAGGCATATTACAGTACAGTACATAAACCTATGCTAGAAAAATGTGACAATCCCCATCGCTAGCATTATTTAAGGCCGAGTTACTGCTTTTTTTTTGGTGTATGCAAGTGAAATTGAATATTGGATCCCTCTTATGAACTTATAGTAAATACATCAGAATACCCAAAAATATTGCCGCAAACCCAATATTTTATAACACATTATTTTTTTAATGCTGCAATATATACCTATACTAAATCTAGGCCTTAAATTGATAACTGGATTTTCTTTTTTGTTGATATCCAGGTAATCATTTTCCTCTTTAGCTAAATGAATACTACAGTATGTGATTTGTAATAGGAATAAAAAAAATGAATATTTCTAAGCGTCATTTTTGTTACAAAAGAAAATAAAAAAAAATTTAGGATTGCATTCCTAGAGAACTCATCCATCTCTCCTGAATAGTAGATCTAAAATCAGAACGGACTGAGGCTTCCCTTGCCATGCAGAGAGTGGCTGTAGCCTGCTTAGGCATTTACATCACATTTCTTATTTTAACAGCTCTGTGTTGAGTTGTCTTTTTAACCTGGAGCAGTGTGGCCAACCTGCAGTACAACAGACATCATACAGTATTTAGTCATATCATCCTAACTATCCTTAACCCTTTCAGGGCCAGAGAGAACTGCAATGCCAAAAGGGGTACTGCAAACTGGTAACCTGAAATCTGTATCTTATTTGTAAAATGTGCATCGGTAAGATTAAACTTTAAAAAAATAAAAATTTAACAGTGGCTATTGTATCTCATAGAATGAAGCATAAAAATATATAGTTATGAATAGAGCTCTCTGTATTCCTAATTAGAATACATGATGTGCTGAAAAGTATGAACCAAAATAGGACTGCGGATATAAGCTTCACATGCCAAGGAAGTGAAGCTTGAGAAAACCCCTTTAACAAATACTATTGGATAAATTCTTCTATTAAAGGGTCTTTTTTTTTCTTTTGCCAGATATTCGTCTTTATATTAAAGTATCTGTTAGAGTACATCTGCTTTATGAGAACATTTTAAGAAGATCATAGATGAACATTTTGGTAGTATTGTAATACAATGTTATAATTCCAGTACAGAAGGTGCATTGTTAAACTGTATCTGTTGGTATTTTTTCCTGCTGGAAAGATATGATAAATGAGTTGCTCGTAGAGTGCTCGGCAGTTGT